>NW_017727842.1:62395-63081 GCF_001865875.1 Lupinus angustifolius
GTCATATTTGAGCTTTGTAATAGCTTAATTTTACTCTTGTAATTGTTGTGTAATTGTTGTAAAAAGGGAATCTCGTGGTGTCTTATCACCTTAGAGATTGAGTGTTTCTTCATAATTGCTTAGAGTGTTAGAAAAGGAAAGAACAGAGATTCTTTGGCTGGGGCTACGCCGAAAGAAACGTTATCTTTGTCGGTAGGAAGGGAGTCAAACCATTGAATAGGTTTTTTCTTGTAATTTTTCTAAGTGTTGTAATTGGTTGATGTGCATGTAAATACATTAAATCAATTATAGTGAAGGAAATCTCCCAAGTCATCCGGGAGGCCTGGATGTAGTTTGCAGTGAACAGCAAACGAACCAGGATAAAAATTCACGTTGCAGGATTTGTTTTCTCTCTCTCTCTCTCTTTACTATTTTTAATCGATTGTTTGGTATAGTGGAATCAATTGATACATTCTGCTCTTGTGCTATACTGGATGATACTCTGATATAAAATATGTAAACTCCGTTATTCGTTCCATTATCGGATAACTGTTGTGCAATTAATCGTTTCTGTAATAGCTTACTGTTTTCTGTTTAATCGATTAAAACTGTTGCGTTAATCGATTATCCTTGTTCTGTTAATCGATTAAGTTTGTTTTTTTAATCGATTATCTTCATCTTGTAATCGATTAATTAGGGGTGATTCA
>NW_017727842.1:63181-69861 GCF_001865875.1 Lupinus angustifolius
AGGTGTATTGTAACCACTGATACCTAACATCATAGACTCTATTGAGAGTAGCATATGCTACCCCATCGATCCAGTCTTCGACCCCCAGGGTACCCCCTACTATTGGACCATGGTACTCTGATGGGCCTATTGGGGAACGTCTTTCCCCGGTCCTGGGAAAGAGGAGGAGATCTCCAAATTGTACTGAGGAGGCCAACAGGGCCATGGATATTGTTGGGCCATCAAGGAGACGCTCGATGTGGAATGTCGAGGGGAACTCTACCAAGTCAGAGAGGGACATGATGGGCTCCGCTTTTGAGTCGGTAGAGGAAGTTAAGGTTGAGGATGAGGCTGGGGATGATGATGATGACTACATGGAGTTGGTGTGCATCGAGGACCCTATAGAGGTGGAGGATCTGACCTCGGACACCGACTTTGAGGAGGATCCGAGGGAGGGCTCTAGTGCGCCGCTAGTCTAGGAGTTGTTTTCTAGGAGCTACGTCTCCATTTTGCTTTTTGGTTTAGGTGGTCTGTGTAGATACTGATGTAATGCTGACGTCCTCACCTATTTTGTACTTATTTACATTTCAGTCTTTTAGATGGGTGATGTTTTAAATCCGCCTTGTATTTTGATACTAAAAAGATTACTTGACAAAGCAACACCTGGTTATATGTGTTGCGAGGTCAAATTCATAGTAAAAGAAAGAAGTATTCATAAAATAGGTTGTATCGCTTTCAGTTATTATTCTGCATTTAATTTTCGTAGTTAGTTATGAAAATGTGACGTCTTAAAAAGAAAACAGATATAAGAAAATGATATTATTTATACAATTTTATTAAAAGGAAAAAAATTCTAAAGGATTAAATATAGTAATTAAGAAATGATTATTCGGGGCATTACAATAATAGTTATGTGTAATCGGTTACACCACGATGTAATCGATTACCCAAACTCCCTGTCATAAAAATAATCGGTTACACTGTGTAAAAATTGCTGGGTAAAGTTTTACTCAGTTAGGTAACCTATTACATAGTCTCAGTAATCTGTTACTTACTACTACACAGTTCAAGTAACCTGTTACCTAGGTCTAGTAACATGTTACTCAGGTCAAGTAACCGTTACTTAGCATTTTGAAAATTGTTTAACTTTGTCTAAGAGTTTTCAATTTCATTTCAAAATAGTTTTTGACTTTCATATGAGCATTGCTTACTAATAATATTAGAGTGTAAAGGATAGAAGTACTTATTGAAGACTTAGACTCTATTTGAAGCTTGATCTTCTTTTATCTTCAACTTCTTCTTCATTTTTCCATCTTTTTACATCAAAACCGAGCCATGGTCAGGAGTAAGATCTTCTTCACAATCTCCCCATTTTTTATGATGATATACCAACACCTTTTGAAATTGTAGTTTTTCTGAGATTACCATATCAACATACTTCATAAGTTTTGACATTGCTTATTGTGTATGCTCTCCCCATCTTGTATGTTGCCCCTTTATGTTTAAGATTGTGCCTGAAAGAGATTTTGACAGAAAAAATACAAACTCCAATTTTTCTCTCTCTCTTGACTTCATCAAAAAAGAGGGTAAAGTTAGGTTTCCAGCACAATATATACATATAAAGACTAAAAAGGGTAACAAAATATATATTATTTATTTTGAATTCAAGGTTAGAATTTAGTAATAATAGTAGGAACTTTTAAAAATATCAAATGACATAATATGATGAGATGACTCTATTTGAAGCTTAATCTTCTTTTCTCTTCAACATCTTCTTCCTTGTTCCTTATTTTAGTGTGATATTGGTGTCTTCATCAAAACCATGTCAAGGTCTAGAGCAAGATCTTCTTCACAAGAAGTTCGAAGTAGCACTCTACGCAATTTCAAATATTCTAATTTATTCAGGTTCTAATCTCACTAGTAGAATTTTTTCAATTTTATATAGTCCTCATAAAAAGTTTGCATTTTTGTCAATTATTCTCTTGCATTTCAAGTCATATATTTTGAAAACATTTATTTATACATATAAATTATTTTTAGTCTACTACTAAGAAGTTTTAAGAAGAAATCTTCTCAATTTCAAAAATGATATTAAATTTGTGTTCAAATTTCGGTTGTGGAATTTTTTTAAATTTTATATAGTCCATTTAAAAGGATTACATTAGAGTGGAAATTGTACTTCGATTCTAAAATATCTACTTTTAAGAATTTGATGTATTTATATTTGATATTTTATAATAAGAACTCTGCAGTAGCACTCTTAACGATTTCAAAAATAAAATGAAATCCAGGTTCAAATTCCGGATACATAATTTCTTAAGTCATATACAACATACTTAACATGATTACATCCATGTTGATAGTTTTGTGTCATACTAACTCATTTATTATGAATAAGTTTAGTTTATTTATATATATATTAATTATTTTCCATTAAGACATTTGAAGTAGCACTCTTCTCAATTTCATAAAATGATATTAAATTCATGTTCACATCTCATTTGTGGAATTTTTTAAATATTATATAGTTCACTTAAAAGGATTGCATTAGAGTTGAAATTGGACTTTCATTTTGAAATATATATTTTTTAATTTTTATCTATTTTTAAAGAAGTTCGAACCAGCACTCTTAGCAATGTCAAAATTAAAAGGAATCCGGGTTTTGCATAACTTTTGAATTATATATAGCATACTTAACATGATTGCATACATTGATAGTTTTCTCTTTCCTAACTTTTTATTCTGAATAAGTTTATTTTAAATTTTGAAATATTTTCCACTAAAAATCAAGAAGTTCGAAGTAACAATCTTCACAATTTCAAATATTCTACTTTATTTTGGTTCAAATTTCAGTCATAGAATTTTTTAAATTTTCTATGGTGCTATTAAAAAGTTTGCATTTCAGTTGATTATTCTCTTGTATTCCAAGTTATATATTTTGGAAAAGTATTTATACATATAAATTATTTTGATTCTAATAAGATGAAGTTTGATGTAACAATCTTGCAATTTCGAATATGATATTAAATTCAGTTTCAAATATAGGTTGTGGAATTTTTTTTAATTTTATATAGTCCATTTAAAATTAATGCATGATAGTGGATAATGTGATTCCATTCTAAATATTTTTTTTATGAAGTTCTTATATTTAAATTTGACATTGATAACCATGAACACTAAAGAAGCACTTTTGGAAATTTTGAAGTTAACCGAAATCCGGGTTCAATTCCTTGCGGCGAAAATTCTTAAATTATAGAAAGTGCATATAGTAGATTGATTACAATAATTGTCTTTCATCCTAACTCATTTGTTTTGAATAAGATTATTTATATAAATTAAATATTTTTCAATTCCTAAACAAGAAGTTTGAAGTAACACTATATGCAATTTCAAATATTTTATTTTATTCGGGTTGAAACCTGTAGAATTTTTTAAATTTGGTATAGTACTCATAAAATGATTGAATTCTTGTCCATTTATTCTCTTGCATTTCAAGTCATATATATTTTGAAAAAGTTTATTTTTCCTACCATTTTAACATGGTATGAAAAAGTTTATTTATACATGTAAATTTTATTGAATCTAATACCAGGAAGTTTGAAGAAGCAATCTTCTCAATTTCAAAACGATATTAAATTCATGTTTAAATAATCTATTACATTAGTCTCGAAATTGTACTCTCATTCTCAAATATCTATTTTTTATTAAGTTGGTATATTAATATTTGATATTTTATAACAAGAACTCTAGAGTAGCACCCATAGCAATTTCAAAACTAAAACAAAATCCGGTTTCAAAACCGGGATGCGTAAATCTTGAATTATATATAACATTCTTAACATGATTGCGTGCACGTTGACAATTTTCTCCCATCCTAACTCGTTTATTTTGAATAAGTTTATTTTTATATATTAAATATTTTCCACTAAAAATGTAGACGTTCGAAATATAAATCTTCACAATTTCAAATACTCTACTTTATTTGGGTTCAAATCTCAATCCTAGAATTTTCTGAATTTTCTATAGTCAACTTTAAAAGTTTGAACTTTTGTCCATTATTCTCTTATGTTCCAAGCCATGTATTTTGATAAAGTCTTTATATATATAAATTATTTTGATTTTAATAACATGATGTTTGATGTAGCAATCTTGCAATTTCAAATATGATATTAAATTCAGTTGTAAATCTAAAATATCATATTTTACGAAGTTGTTACATCTAAATTTGACATCAAATAGCATGAATTCCACAGCAGCATTTTTGGAAATTTCAAAGTTGAACGAAATCTAGGTTCCAATCCTGGCCGTGGAAATTTTCAGTTCAAATAATATGCACTTAGTAAATTACATACAATAGTTTTCTTCCATCCTAACTCATTTATTTTGAATAAGATTATTTAAATATATTAAGTATTTTCCATTTCAAAACAAGATGTTAGAAGTAGCACTTTATGCAATTTCAAATATTTTACTATATTTGGGTTCAAATCTGAGTCGTAGAATTTTTTAAATTTTGTATAGTCCTCATAAAAAAATTGCATTTTTGTCGACTATTCTCTTGCATTTCAAGTCATATAGTTTGAAAAGTTTATTTATACATATAAATCATTTTGAATCTAATATCAGGAAGTTTGAAAAAACAATCTTCTCAATTACAAATATAATATTAAATTTGTGTTCAAAATTTCCATTGTCGAATTTTTTTAATTTTTACATAGTCTATTTAAAAGAATTGCATCAGAGTCGAAATTGTACATACATTTTGATAGTTTTGTGCCATCCTAACTCATTTATTTTGAATAAGTTTAAATTAAATATATATTAATTATTTTCCATTACAAATCAAGATGTTCAAAGTAGCACTCTTCTAAATTTCAAAAATGATATTAAATTCATTTCCAAATCTCGGTTGTGGAATTTTTTAATTTTTATATAGTCCATTTAAAAGGATTGCATTAGACTCAAAATTGTTCTTCCATTCTCAAATATCTATTTTTAAGAAGTTGATATATTTATGTTTGATATTTTAAAGCAAAAACTCTAGAGTAGCCTTCTTTGTAATTTTAAAACAAAAAGCACTCTTCACAATTATAGTATTTTTTAAATTTTCTACTATTGTCTTAAAAAGTTTGCATTTTTGCCGATTACTCTCTTGCATTCCAAGTCTTGTATTTTGAAAAAGTCTATTTATACATATAAATTATTTTGATTCTAATAACAAGAAGTAGCAATCTCGCAATTTCAAATATGATATTAAATTTAATTTCAAATCTCGGTTGTGGAATATATTTAATTTTATATAAATCCATTTAAAATGATTGCATGATAGTGGATAATGTAGTTACTTTCTATAATACCTTTTTTTTTATGAAGTTGTTATATTTAAATTTGACATCCTATGAAATGAACTCTGCAGTAGCACGAAAACTGGGTAGATATCTCGGCTACAGAATGTTTTCGACTAATATAAATTGCACTTAGTAAATTATGTAACGCCCCGAAAAAATACTTCTAAAAAACATTGCGGGAAATGCGTAATTTTTTTTGTGAATAAAGATATTGTATAAAGTTGTTTCCTTTTAAAACCTTCCTTTTCCGGGACATCACTTTAAGTAACTCAAATGCGGAAAATCAACTTATCGTTATCGAATGATAACTTAACCTGATTCACAATTTCCTGAATAACACAATGCATATAAACGGTTAAGTCATCTTTAGTTCATCAAACTAAGTCAACAAAGGCGGAAACTACATCGCCACTAACATATACAAAATCCAAAAAGAAATGGCGAAAATATTAATCATCGTCAAAATACACTAAACGAAGACATGAACAACTGAAGCCGTCAGTGTTCCAAAAGTCCCAAAATGATAAGCAACTCCTAGTGGCTCGCTCCAAGACAAGGGTACTGTCTCTCCTCAATTCCTCATGCCCCCTCCTAGAACATCACGGACGGTAGCTCCAAATCTGAGCAAAGCTGTCTATCTGACGAACACACGTCCGAAAAGCAAGCAATAGAAAAAAAGATAAATAGAGAGAGTAAGACATCTAATGAACGTAAATTCATTGACGGCGTGGACTTACTCAGAATATTACACTCAGATATGAAAAACAGTTCATATATATAACATATTACATTATACCTCATCAGTTGTTCTCGTGAACAATTGTCTAATTTACATGAGTAATATAACCAGTCTCATCAATTGTTCTCATAGACAATTATCAAATCAACCTATGTAATGTAAACAACACTTATTTCCATCAATATCATAATTCACCATTTAACAATATATCATTCATCGAAAAGATGTCATGACTATAGTTAAATAACACATAAGTGAGAATCATAACCGCAAATAATAATATACACATATATTTCTATAACCGACATCATAACTCACCGTTTATCAACATAAACCAATATATCAAATAATATAATCAACATTATACTCATAATCACATCACATACATAAACATAGGAATACACCATACTTGTAACTCACATGTGGGAATTTACTTCCACAATGATAATGTATGCATGATATGTCATGATCATCCACCTTACACCAATATCCATCCAACATCCTAATCGGAAATAATCGAGAGTACAGGTCCCGTACCAAGCCGTTTTGTACCACCCGAAATAACATATCATCGCAAGGAATTAAAAATAGATTGATCGGTTCCCTCAGGAACA
>NW_017727842.1:69961-80885 GCF_001865875.1 Lupinus angustifolius
ACAACAAATAGAAATACATACATTCTCATTTTTACAAAACACTTCCTAAAGGTTCCTTTGATTTTATCATCATCCCCTTTGGCTAAAACAATAAAAAGTATGTAATACAACATTATAACAACTCCATGAACACAAGTTGTTCATGGTTTCAACAAAATATTTTCATAAGTTCAAGAACACCACCATTTTCGGTTTTGAGGTGAAAATGAGTTAGAAAGCGTTTTAGAAAATTTCAACGGTTGAATATGTTCTCGACATGCTCATGAACAACATACTTAAATCTCATCAACATCCATTGGTTGAATGTTGAGAGATCAAAGATTGAAGATGGAAGAAGACATAAGAAAAATGAGAGAAAAATGGAGAGAGGATTTACCTCTTCTTTGAAAATGCAAGAGTGAATGAGTGAAGTGTGAAGTGTGAGAGTTTAGGAGAAAGAGGGAAATCAGAATTTTAACTAGGCAATGATGACCAAATCTCCTAGCGTGGCTCATGATGAGCTCATGAGATATTTGAGAAAGTGATGGGAGATTTGCTTTATGAAAGTCAAATCTCTCATCCCAATGTGAAATGATCACCCACGAACACGTGCGATACCCATGCCCGAGTATTATCGGCCCATACTCGATCGGGTATTATAAATCGCCCGATCCTAATATCTGATTAGAATTTCGGATTTCGGCATTCCGAGTGAAAAATATTTAGAAAATAGGTATGAGTGTAATCAGGGTCTATTTTGACTCGAAATTAAATTACGAATCCAACGACGCCATCAGAATTCGATTTTGAGTTACGGAACTCAAAAAGACACGTTTTGAGCCGTACCGGGCGGATCTCGGCCCCGACAGTGGTCCAGAACCGACTGTCTCCAAAAATTACCAAAATTTACCAAAACATCGGAAATAAAATTTCAAGAATAAAAATCAACTAGAGTTTCGTCTAATTCTTTACCGAAAATTCCCAGAAATTCATTTTCGAATATATAATTAATGAAAATATTAGTAAAATCTTATAATTCAAAATCGTAAAATTCCCGGTGTTACAAATTACATAAATTTTCATAGTTTTATTCCATCCTAACTCATTTATTTTGAATAAGATTATTTATATAATAAATATTTCCATTGCAAATCAAGAAGTTCGAAGTAACACTTTACAGAGCATCAAATTTTCTACTTTATTCAGGTTCAAATATGAGTTATAGAATTATTTAAATTTTCTGTAGTCTTCATCGAAAGTTTACATTTTTGTCGATTATTCTCTCAAATTCCAAGTCATATATTTTGAAAAGTTATCTATACAAATAAGTTATTTTGAATCTAATACCAGGAAATTTGAAGTATCAATCTTCTCAATTTCAAAAATGATATTAAATTTGGGTTCAAATCTTGGTTGTTGAATTTTTTAGTTTTATATAGTCCATTTAAAAGGATTGCAATAGAGTTGAAATTGGAGTTCCATTCTAAAATATCTATTTTTAGAAGTTGATATATTAATATTTGATATTTTATAACAAGAACTTTAAAGTAGCACTCTTACCAATTTCAAAACTAAAACGAAATTGTTGTTCAAAACTCGGATGAGTAACTTTTAAATTATATATAGCACACCTAATCTAATTGCATACATGTCCATAGTTTTCTTCCATCCTAAATAATTTATTTGGAATAAGTTTATTTATTTATATTAAATATTTTACTTTAAAAATCAAGACGTTCAAAGTAACAATTTTCGCAATTTCAAATATTCTACTTTATTTGGGTTAAAATCTAAGTTGTAGATTTTTGTTAAATTTTCTATAGTGCTCTTAAAAAGTTTGCAGTTTTGCCGATCATTCTTTTGTATTCTAAATCATGTATTTTGAAAAGGTCTGTTTATACGTATAAATTATTTTGAATCTAATACCAAGAAGTTTGAAGAAGTAATCTTCACAATTCCAAAAATGATATTAAATTTGTGCTCCAATCTCGGATGTGGAATTTTTTTAATTTTATATATTTCATTTAAAAGGATTGCATTATAGTCGAAATTGTACTTCCATTATCAAATGTCTATTTTAAAGAAGTTGATATATTTATATTTGATATTTTATTATAAGAACTCTGCTAGCACGATTTCGAAAGTAAAATGAAATTTGGGTACAAATCCCGGATGTGTAATTTCTTAAGTTATACACAATATACTTAACATGATTTCATACATGTTGATAGTTTTTCGCCATCCTAACTCATTTATTTTGAATAAGTTTAATTAATTTATATATATATTAAATATTTTCCATTACAAATTAAGAGGTTTGAAGTAGCACTTTATGGAATTTCAAATATTCTACTTTATTTACGTCCAAATCTAAGTTGTAGAATTTTTTGAAGTTTGTAAAGTGCTTTACATTTTTGTCAATTATTCTCATGCATTTTAAGCCATATATTTTGAAAAAGTTATTTATACATAGAAGTTATTTTGAATCTAATATCAGGATGTTTGGAGTAGAATTCTTCTCAATTTCAAAAATGATATCAAATTCGAGTTAAAATCTCAGTTGTGGAATTTTTTATTTATTTAGTCCATATAAAAAGATTAAATTAGAGTCCAGATTGTACTTTCATTCTCAAATATCCATTTTTAAGAAGTTGATATATTTATATATGATATTTTATTATAAGAACCCTAGAGTAGCACTCATAGCAATTTCTAAAGTAAATCAAAATTCTGGTTTAAATCTCGGATGTGTAATTTTTAAATTATATATAACACTTAACATGATTGCATATTGTTGATATTTTTCTCCCATCCTAACTCATTTATTTTGAATAAGTTTATTTATATATTAAATATTTTCCATTAAAAATCAAGACATTTGAAGTAGCAATCTTTACAATTTCAAATACTCTACTTTATTTGGGTTCAAATTTCACTTGTAGAATTTTTTAAATTTTCAATAGTTCACTTAAAAAGTTTGTATATTTTTTTTGTCGTCCATTATTCCCTTGTGTTCCAAGTCATGTATTTTGAAAAAGTCCATTTATACATATAAATTATTTTGATTCTAATAACAGGAGGTTTGAAGTAGCAACATTGCAATTCCAAATAGGATATTAAATTCAGTTTCAAATATCGGTGGTGGAATATTTTAAATTTTTTATAGTCCATTCAAAATGATTGCATGATAGTGGATAATATAGTTTCATTGTAAAATATCTTTATTTAAGAAGTTGTTATATTTAAATTTAACACTTAATATAATTTTTTAATTATATACAGTGCACTTAGTATGGTTGCATTTAATTATATACAGTGCACTTAGTATGGTTGCATACATGTGGATAATTTTCTTCTATCATAACTCATTTATTTTGAATAAGATTATTTATACATTAAATAATTTCCATTGCAAATCAAGAAGTTAAAAGTAGCACTCTCTACAATTTCAAATATTCTACTTTATTCGGATGCAAATCTCAGTTGTATAATCTTTTAAATTTTTTATAATCCTCATAAAAAGTTTGGATTTTTGTTGATTATTCATTTGCATAACAAGTCATATAAAATTTGAAGTAAATAAATTTTTGTTGATTATTCATTTGCATAAATAATTTTGAATCATATAAGAGGAGTTTGAAGTACCAAACTTCTCAATTTCAAAAATAATATTAAATTTGTGTTCAAATCTCGGTTGTGGAAAATTTTAAATTTGATATAGTCCTTTTAAAATGATTACATCATAGTCAAAATAGTATTTCCATTAATAAATGTCTATTTTTAAGAAGTTGACGTATTTTTATTTGATATTTAATAACAAGAACTCTACGGTAGTAGCAGTCTCTCTATAGTAGTAGCAGTCTTAGCAATTTCAAAAGTAAAATGAAATTTGGGTTCCAATCCCGAATGCGTAATTTTTAAATTATATATAGTACACTTAATATGATTTTGCATGTATATAAATAGTTTTATCCGATCCTAACCATTTATTTTGAATAAGTTTAATTTATATATACAAATTAAATATTTTCCACTATATAAATCAAGATGTTCAAAGTAGCACTCTTCACAATTTCAAATTTCGAGTTTACTCGGGATCAAATTTCAGTTATAGAATTTGTCAAATTTTGTATAGCCCTTTTAAAAAGTTTACATTTTTTGTCGATTATTCTCTTGCATTCCACACTTTGAAAACGTCAATTTATACATATTAATTATTTTGATTCTAATAATAGGAAGATAAAGTAGCAATCTTACAATTTTAAATATGATTTTAAATTTGGGTTCAAATCTCTATTGTGGAATTTTTAAAGTAATCTTCTACCATCCTTACATTTCCCACCAGTTGCCATCGCCAAAAACCAGAGAATCCTAATCTTCACTTTCATTTCCCACCCGTTGGGCAAGTCTATTCAACAAAACACGACCAATGTCTAGCCTTTTCCATGTTTTTAGTAGCATCATCCAGCTTGAATCTGTTGACCAAAGTCTAGCCTTTTGAATACAATGTTCTCAGTAGTATTTGAGTTGAGAAAATCCCTTCTATGTTGAGAGATTGTTGTAAGTTATGGACATCTTTCCATCTTGAGCTCTCCAAAAAAATGGAAGATTTGTTGTCCCTTTTGATATCTTAGATCAATTAAAAAATATTTAATTGGGAAATAAAAATTATAAAAACATAAAGTAACATTTTATATTATTTGATGTAATAATCTTAATGGATAGGGACATAGAGACAGGTCTATTTGAAACAAAGGATACTTGTTGGTATTCCAAACCTTTCCAACGCCCCAATTCTATAGGTTTGTCCACTTTCTTTACCTTCCGTAAGAACTTCCTTCCAAGTTTGTTGTTCTCTTCCTCCAATAAGCATGCTCCTATCCTTTTTTGTTGTTTGGGACATAGTCACAAGATATGTGGTTTTTTTTTGTATGGGTACATGTACATAGTACGTGGTACGCTACCCTATCAAAGTATTGATACGTTATGAGTATATTTAGTTAATATATTCAATATGTTCTTTATACTAATATTATTATGGTTGATTATTAATTAACAATATACTTAAAATATTTTATTTTAATTTTCTTTGATTTAATTCTATATTTATGTTAGATCATTTATAATCTAATATGATTTAATAATTTAGTTATTTACACTTAAGTTTTTTTATTAATGAAAACTAAATGAATGAGTCAATTTAAATTTTTAGAAAAAATAAAGACTTTTATGTAAATTGAGCTCATTAAAGTATTTTGAGTTATCTAAGTAAGCCCAATACCCTACCCAATACTACCAACACTTAGTTTCATTCAAACCCTAGTCTTCATCTTCTTCTTGCCTCTATCTTCTTCTTCCCCCTTCTTCTTCTCTCTTTCTCTATGGTGACTCCTCTTTTATCTTCTCCTCTTTCTCTACTATTTTGCTATGACTTCTCGTTCGTATTCGGTTGGTCACGGTTTGAAGTTCAGGGATGAGAAAAATGACATATGTAATGGTGGTTCGCTTGCAATTGGGTACCAATACGCGAATTAGAGGGTTTTGGGTTGCCAAAGTACCACAAATCGGCACTCATGAAACGATTCGCGGTTCTTTGGTCAAACCAGCAGATTTGGTTTCTATGGTTTGGGACACTGCCTTTGTCGAACCCAAATTCCCAGGCAAGACTTCTTCGTGGTAGTTACAGTCTCCTTCTCTCTTGAATCTGGGGTTGTTTACTTTGATCTTATAATTCCCAATCTAGACATTTTCTAATGACTTCTCAAGTTTATCGTCATCGTCCATTTCTTTGAATTAGTGTTTCAAATTGCGGACCAGATCATGTGATATGGTCACGGTGACTGCCGTAACTATAGCATACTGCAATTGTAATGTGATACTGAATCACAGTGATGTGACCACAATGGACCGCAACACAACCGCATCATACCATATTTGGGCCACATTAGGCCACAACGCAACTGTATCGAGCTGCATCAGACTGTATCGATATCAAAAATATTTTTGTACTCACAAAATAATTTACATTGCAATAGCCACAATCTGCACCACAACGATCGCAATCACGCTAAACACAACCATGTTCACAATCGCAATTTAAGGCACTACTTTGAACCTTACAAACTTGGACCTAATGCCTCGTTTCTCACTCTTTTGTGGTATGATCACATCTCCAACACTCCCCCATTTCACAAATACGAACCACATCTCCAAGATTTCATGGCTTTCTAGAATGTTTATGAAGATAAAGGTTGTGAAATTGGCCTACAAGGTCTTAAAGAAACCTCTTGGTTTGTAGATTTCCTTTTTCTCTCCAAAGCGGTGCCCCCTTGAGTGATGAGAAACACCCTTGGATGTTCTGTCATGCTCAAATGAAGGTTGGTCTCTAGTTCTTGTTGACTTCATGTATAACTCATGCCCCCTGCTTCCATTGTCTCTCTCCACTTGTCCTTGATAAAAATGAGTCAACTATCTTCTAAACTAGCTTATGATAATACCAAAAACACAGAAAAAATCATTAGACATTTAAAAAAATATATTATGAGGAAAAAATATTGAAGTTTGTCCTTATTCCAACATAATTTGGTTATGATATCATAATCGATAAATTATACATCCTTTTTGAGTAGGTTATCTCATCTCATAGGTAACAAATTATTCTCTCAAAATAATTTCAGCTAATCCCTCCAAAATAGATTATACAAACAAAATCCTTAGAAACATGTCACGAATGGTAGCATGCAGCCAGTTTTTCAACATAAGCAAACTTTTCAATCAATTTTACCAAACATCCCTTAAAAGCAACCTCATTTGCACAAGTCAACTCTGTTACTTTGATTTACTTCGTAAGTCATAACATGATATAGTCGGAAGCACAAGGGTTTGGCAAGTACCAAACCTAGAACGATAAACACAAGTTTGCAAGCACAAACTTAATAGATAAGCTCTGGAATCTACATGATACAAAAATTTCTAAATTTTATTAATGATAAGATGATCAAACAAAATTATCCAAGAGTGTTTAAATAGAAAACGATAAACCTAATCCTAAATTATTCAAAACCGAAATTAAACAAAAATTGCTAAAAATAGTAAAATGTCATTTCGGGCCTAAAACGGACCAGCCCAAAAAGCGTTATCCAAGAGTGTTTAGATAGAAAACGATAAACCTAATTCTAAATTATTCAAAACTAAAATTAAACAAAAACTGCTAAAAATAGTAAAACGTCATTTTCGGGCCTAAGATGGGCCTGTGTGGCCCAAAAAGCCTATAGATTTGTGTTTATTGGTCTGATTCCCTATCCGGAAAGGTATAATAATCATCATTCTTACATTGAATGCCAAACTTATGCAAATCCTATCGATTCTTTCTCACGAGCGATTTCGTCTTCAATATGCGCATCCAACCTTCCTATATCATAACATTTCATTTTTCACATCTTTTTACTTCTATTTCTATGTGCATGCTTAAAAGTTTTTAAAACTGAACTTAACCTACCTCACTCTTATATTTTACGCTCTTGTCTTCCATGCTTATTATTTTTAATCAAATTTTGCAGCCACATGTGTGCACCTTGTTTCATGTACCGTCCTCAGAAAATTGACAAGGAAGGGATTGCACCGATGTCATACTCTCTAAGACCACTAAAATTTGTAAACAATTTATTATTTTGTGACAAATTTTTTTATTTTATATTTTTTATAAACAAAGTGATTGGATTAAAGTACAAGGGGTGCAACCCAAAGAGAACAACAATAGAAAGCCACCATCAAGTGATGCCTAAAATACTAGACCAAGGGTCTACACACCAATTTGCAAAGGAAAAAGATTACACTCTGAATTGATGGAAAACCAAAGCCACGAACGAATCTTAGGAGAGTTTAAAAGATTTATAACACTGCTCTCCTTATCCTGGAAGACTACCTCATTCCTCAGAAGCCAAAGAGACAAACCACTATGAACCAGAGCATCCTCCACCACTGACTAGCTTTGGAATTATTATACAAAGAAATATGATAACCGAAAGCCTCCTGCAACCAGAGAATGGGACTGATACAACAATGTCGGGACTTTCCACAGCTGATATAGCAGCACCCTGCTGTCTAATAGCAGTTGTTGTTGCAACAACGTTTTGTTGTCCAATAGTAACTAGACAACTAGTCCATGCATATAAGGCCTCCCAAATCACCGCCGTGAATAAGCAGGATAGGAATAAGTGATGCATATCCTCGTCAACCTACAAATAGAAACAACAACGAGCATCTACAGAAGTAGGAATAATACACCTTCTTTGTAATTGGGTTTTTGTTGGAATCTTTCCTTTCAACAGTTTCCACACGAAACAACAAACCTTGGATGGACAACAAAAAATCCAAGATTTATCCAGCAACTAAAAATTATCATAAGATGACAAGTTAAGAGCAATAACATAAGCGAATTTAACCTCATAACTTTTAGACGAAGACAACCTCAAGACCAGACATCCCCTCCAACTTCCATGCAACCAAACTGAGAAATTTCAGAGATCAAATTCTGCTGTAATTCCTGTTCCCAAATGAATAAAGATCTACGCCAAACCAACTTCCAATTCCAAACACCATTCATCAAGAAGCCATAATCAAAGACCGAGACTTCCTTATTCAGAGCAATAGAGAACAACCGATGATACTTCATTGCCAAACTATCATTCCCAACTCACACCTCTATCCATAATTTAGTATCCACTCCATCCCCAATCCTTTTGAATACATTTTGGTGAAACCAATTAGTATCCTTACCATACCCACAACCAACCTTAACCACCTCTTTCCACCATAAGGAACCAACCGAATTGATATTAGAGGAATTGTTACCATACTTCGACTTAATAACCCTAACCCACAAAGAGACACCTTCAGTTAAGAACTTCCATCTCCATTTACCAAGCAACACCAAATTAAAAGCATGAAGGTCTTTAACCCCAAGACTCCTCGCAGACTTCGGCATACACACCTCCACCCAAGAAACCCAAGCCACACCCTTACCACTACTTCTATTGCCCCGCAAGAATCTCCTTTTTATTTTCACAAGACTTAGAATCACCTTTTTTGGAGCTTTGAATAAATAAAGAAGATATATGAGTATGTTTGCCACTACCGCATTTAGGAGAACCACCCTACCACCAAAGAATATGAATTTTTCTCTCCAAGATGCTAGTCTATTAGCAACAACCTCAATAACTAGAGCCCAAGTAGAGCTTTCCTTTGGGCTAGTACCAACTAGGATCCTCAAATACTTGAAGGGCAAACAACCAATGCTATAAGAGAGGAAATTAGAAGCCACATAGAGAAGGTTCTGATCCACTTGCACACCGGAAAAAAAACTCTTCAGAGCGTTCACTTTCAAACCAGAAACCAACTCAACACAATGAACTATACTTTTCAAACACACAAAAATCTCCAACGTTGGTTTACACACCAAAACTGTTTCATCGACATATTGAAGATTGGACACCTCAAATTGATACCTGCCCAACCTATACCCCTCAAACAAGCCAGCTTGCCTAGCTGATCTAATTAAACAAGAGAAACCTTCTGCCACCAACAAGAAGAAAAACGGGGCCAAGGGGTTGCCTTGATGAATACCTCTAGAAACTGAGAATTGGTTCGTAGGGCTTCCACTGCTAAGAATAGACATAGAGGTTGATGATAGGCAACCATCTTCTCCATAATATCGGAAAACCATATCTATGAAGCATGTAATCTAAAAAACCCCAATCTACCGAATCGTAGGCCTTTTCAAAATCCACTTTCAGGATTAAACACCTAGCATGGTCTTTCTTAGTCGAATGAATCACTTCATTTAACACCACCACCACATCCACAATGCTTCTATTATGGATAAACTCCGATTGAGATTCAGATATTAACGACCCAATTACTGTCTTCATCCCAGCAGTCGACACCTTTGCAAGAATCTTATAAAGAGAGTTAACAAGAGAGATGGGTCTAAAATCTTGAATTTTTGAAGGGCTACAGATCTTTGGAATTAAGGTGAAGAAAGAGGCATTGATCCCCTTAGAGATCTTAGCATGACGAAAAAAATCCTTCATGAAACACCAAATATCCGCATTGAGAATATCCCAACACACCTGGAAGAATTGTAAGTTGAAGCCACTAGGACCAAGGCTTTTATCAGCAGCATAATTCCACACAACCGCCTTAATTTCTTCAAGGCTAAAGTCCATATAAATAGCCAACACTTTATCCCATGAGAGGGACTTAAAGGAAATCCCATCCAAAGTCGGTCTAATGAGAGAATTAGCCTTGAAAAGGTCCTTGAAATAATCAAAGACCCCTCTCTAATTAATCCATCCTCCCCCACCCACCGATCATTGGCAGAAAGACTCAAAATCTGATTCCTGTGCGACCTATTCTTTATACAAACATGGAATAATTTAGAGTTTGCATCACCCTCCTTCAGCCAATTAGATCTTGATTTTTGGAGAAGCAAACTCTCACGAAGAGAAGAAACCCTCCACCAATCAGTAACCAAGGAACTCCTCTGCTCGGCTTGTGAAGGAGATAATAACCCATCTTCGTCAGCAAGATCCAAAGACTGAATTTTGTTTAACACCTCAAGAATTTGAGAATCCAAATTCCCAAAATGATTTTTATTCCAGTCCTTGATCATACTTTTCAGCAAACGTAATTTTTACTTAACCACAAAAGCAGGCCATCCAGTAGTCGACATAGTCTCCCAAGAGCTTTGAATAAAACTTTAAAATCCTTATGCTTGATCCAACAATTATTAAATTTGAAGGGAATAGGACCCTTTTTCACCACCTTATATTTTAAGAGAATCAGACAATGATCTGAGAAGGAACACGGAAGAGCCCGCTGGCTTGAACAGGCCAAATGAACAATCCACCCAGCTGAAAAGAGAAACCTACCCAATCTGCTCAAA
>NW_017727842.1:80985-91907 GCF_001865875.1 Lupinus angustifolius
AGGTTTGACCAAGTGAATCTTCTACCAATAAGCGGAAAATCAAGTAACTCCATGCTTCTAATCCAATCATGAAAGAGATGAGTATCCCTAACATCCAATGTGGATGAAACACCTTTACATTCTAAGCCATCCCTGACAACATTATAGTCACCCAGAAAACACCACATCACTCCCACCGTAGATCTCCTCAATGTAAGCAACTCCTTCCACAAGACCTTTTTTAGCAAGCTGACACGACAAGTAAATGCTAACCAAACAAAAAAGAACATTATACCTAGCCCACATACCAAACATAGCAAGAAACCCATAGCCTCGCGCCGAGGAAGATTCGTGGTTTGAATCATCCTAAATACTAAGAATACCCATAGATCGGCCAACAGAAGGAATGGAATCCCACGAACAGTTGTGATTCCCCAACAGAGAAAAACGGAGCTTATCATCCAACACTTCCATCCTCGTCTCTTGAATTGCTAAGAAATCCACATCATATTTACGAACTAACTCTCTCTCTCTCCTCTTCTCTTGACACCTCCACTAAGCCCCCTAACATTTATGGATGCTCAAATCATTGATCACATTGTTCAACCCACTTATTGGCTTTAGGGGAGCCAATCTTGTCCCGATCTTCCAGCTCATCAATTCTTTGTATCATATCCGCATTATTTCCAGAGAAAGAGATACCCATTTTTTGGTCAATCTCCAATAACTTCCCTACAACATGACTACCTTTTATTATATGTAATCTATTAACACATTTCACATGTGAGTCATCGATAGAATTACTGATTGTGGAGTCCAGATTCACACAACCCCTAGAGAACACCTGATAAACCCTCTTTTGACCCCCTGAAGAAACAGGGGTCAGATGAGTCTTCTTACGGCTAGTAGCAGATTTCAAGACCAAATGAAGGTGAAATGTCTTCTTTCTTTTGTCTTTTAATCGATGACGGAATGCAACACAGGAAGACTTCAACTTCTTATCCCTTCCTTTTAATGTTGTCCTCGAGAGACATAAACAATCCCTTTCCCTGCAACCACAAAAACTTTTCTTTCCAACAGATATCACAAGATTCAAAGAAGTCGGTCCCACCTCAAAAAACAAACTTCCCAGACTTAGGACCCACCAACAGGGGTGGCTCAACCATCAGGCTGACCCCCACATCCAAAAGCGCCTTTGAACCCTTTTTACTACGCTAAGACTTTCCAACACTTTTAACACGAGATCATACCACAACTCTAGCTCCCAAAGAAGAAGACTCCTAAAAATGGGCACTTCCCACCAAACCCACATCGCAAAAGGTGGGTGGTAAAGGTACTAACCACATTCCACAATATCCATACAAGGCAACAAAAAAGCCTCAACACTATTCTTCGGGGTACATTTTGGAGTGCACAAATTTGGAGGGTAAGACTATCTGCAACTTCATCAACATCATCCTCAATCAGATTGTGCTCCCCCCAACAAGAAGCCCTATGTTGGAAAGACTCGAGATCACTATCACCAGGGACATCCAACACCTGTAGCAATTTTGAGGAAGCTCTTGGATGAGAGACCCACCCCCTCCGCACAGCAAAGGAATGGATCACCAAAAAATTCCGCCATCCTCAAGGTATACACTTCACCATCAATCACCGCTTTCTTCAGAACATCCACCTTGTTTTCTGAATCTATCATGACAAAGAAACCCCTAACATTCAGCCTATTCATGGCACTTATTTCCTCATCAAGCTTCACAAACAACCCAATAGAATCCACAAAAAGCTTGAAGAATTCCTTTGACCAAGCGTGAGCCGGGACCCCAAAGCATTTGACCTAAGATAATATGTCCTTGCAAGATAAGGAAGGAGATCAAAATTTAAACATATTAAACACTGGACAACTCCAATTCTCAGTCTTCTGCAAGTCGAGTAACTCCTCACAAGTGTTATTAAAAAGAATAACCCATTTCCCACCAAACAGGAGAGCCTTAGTCGAAAGAAAACCTCCATTCGCTAGAATTTCTTGGACATTGAAGATATCCTCCACCCTAAAAAGCTCCCCAATAATTACCTTTTCCCAATTTTGGAGATGTTCTGGTTTGACCTTGAACTCAAGAAAACCTTCATTCGGACTCGAATCAAAGTTAGGGTTTGAATGAACCCCTTTAAGGAGGGCTTATTTATAGCTAACATCATTCCTCACCAGAGCTTCCTTCCTAACCCCTTACGTCGGATCTCAACTCCATCCTGAGTTTCCAAATCGACAAAAGAAGGCTTCAACCTATCGCTTGATTTTAACCTCTGCCTCTGAAATCTAGGGGGATTCACAATGATTTTATATAAACCAATCCAAACATTTGATAACTTTACCTTCAGCTATCTCCAATCCTCCACCTTTTTGAAACGTACGAAGTTGATCTGCCTCCCTGTTGAAAGGTTATTTCGGTGTTGTTGGGAGTTTATCCCCCTCAACAAATCGTCTTGGCCTGGTGCTTGGTACCTGGCTGACCTGGCTTGGTGCTTGGTGTCTGGCTGACCTGGCCTGATGCTTGGTGTCTGGCTCATCTGGCCTAGTGCTTGGTGCTTGGCTTGGCTTGGTTGGACAACTTTGTGCTTGATTTCTTCATGGTGAAGCAACCTTTTTTTCCTTTGGTTTGTTATATGATTTTTGTTGGTTGCTTGGCACTTTTGGGCTGTTTTCTTTAAGTTAAGGTAAGCATTTGATTTTTGCAAGTTGCCTTGCCTACCTTAACATAGGTTTCTTCAAGAGGAAGTAAGTTACCTTTCTTCAAGGCTAAGTAACCAAATTAAGCATATAACATGCCATGCTTTAACTTGATTACTTTTAGCAATTCATTTTCAACTTTTGTCTTGAATTTTGGCTTGAATTCTTATCCATCTTTGAATTTATTCTTTAATATTCAATTTCCTACAAAACTCAAAGAAAAATTGGACAAGAATTAATAAAGAACCAATTTATTTAATCATGCAATAATCATGCAAAATTCACCTAAAAAGTGTTAATTTAAGTTGGTTTTCTACAATTTGCATAGGATAAGTGTCATAGAATGATGGTGAAAAGTGTATACTTATGGCACTTATCACTCCCTCTCTGAAGAATGAAAAGATCCCCAACCATCACCCATTGTCCTATGAGAATTGGGAAAATTTGTGAAGAAGAAGGAAACAAAGTTTGATTCTGGGGGATTTTTGTGGGAAGAAGATGTCTCCTTGTAGATTAGGCGATGGGTTTTGTCTCTCCAACATTTTTTGACCCCCCCCAAATTTTTTGAGAGAAGTTTTTAAGTTTCAATATTTTTTTATGAATGGAAGAGTCATACATAAGGTTCTATTTCAAAATCAAAATCAATTGGTAATGACCAGTGGCAGAGCTAGGAACCAGATGTAGGGTGTACAACATAGGTTAAAAATTAAAATAATAAATATCATCAAGATGAAAACATTTATATCAAAATTACAAAATTTAAATATATTTAATCACATAAATTACATATTTCATAATTAATCTCTATGTGATTTCACATTTTGAAATCATTAAACGTTCAATTCATTATCAATTATGTAAGTCTCAGGTTAATTATCAAATATCATCCAATCAATTGAGCAAAAATCATGTATATAAGACTTTGCAAATTTAATCAGTTTTGTCACATCAAAACTAGAGAAGAAATCTGCTAAACTCAAACAATACATACAAAGAAGAAGTTGAATATTTGCCTCTAAAAAAAGATTAGCATTATTTCTTTTTTCACAAAGCCTGTCATATTGTTTACAAAAAAATAAAGTTGAGGCTTATAGAGTAATAAGTGGTTTACATATTTAAAAAATATGAGATGAGTAGTCCAACATATTGCATCATCCCTAGCAATGAGATGAGTAGTCCAACATCTATAAAATCTTGTTGAATCGGGTGATGAAATACTTTTGACCCATTATGAAAGAATATTTTTTGGCCCATGACAATAAGAGAGAAATTGAACTTTGACGCTAATACTATATTAAAATTTTATTTCAAAACTAATTGGTAATGAGAAAAGTAACATATCAAATATTTAAATCATCCTCAAAACTATAAGGCAAATGACTTTAGACATATTTCTCAACACAAAGGATATTATAGATCAAATTTCAACTTCAGAAAAGAAAACTAATATTAAGTTATGAGTTCATATTTATAGTAGTATTTTAAAAAAACAAGAAAGGGTGAAGAAATGACTTAATCTAACAGAAACGTGTATCTTGTATTGAAAACGAACTCCAATATGATATTGAGATACCAAGGGTCTAAATAAAATATTAGAATTTTCACTAACTCAAAAGGTCTTCTACATCTAAAGCAATTCAAATGTGTAAGAGCCAAATATATTATTAATTTATAACTTACATGGTATAATCTGTGGTACGATTTCTATAAGGCTTTGTAATGAAGCTAGATGAAGAATTTGGTACACATTGCGTTGGTATCACTCTGGCCAAAGCTCTGGGTCACCACCAAATCTGACTCAGGTGTCTTGGTCAGGAACACACGGTCATGCATCAAGCTTAGTTAGACAGCCTCGGCCAGAACTGCACAGTCATGCACCAAACTTGGCTAGACAGCCTCGCTCAGAATCACACGGTCATGCATCAGGCCTAGCCAGGCAGTCTCGGTCACGACCACACAGTCATGCATCAGGCCCGACAAGGCAGACTCGGACAGGCAGTCATGCAAGCAGGATCACTGCATCAAGCGTGGACAACATGGTCACGATGGGCACTTGGGCCCATCAGACTTTACGAAAATGGCACATTGGTTTAGTGAGATTAATTCACATGGGCCTATCCCTTTTTCTTCTAGGCCATATTGTTTTGCATTGTTTAATAATTGTTTATCTAGTGATTAAAGCATATTTAGTTAGGTAATTATTTATAACTAACTTGGCTCATCAGCTTACTTATTCTACAAGCAATCTTCTTTGGCCTCTTGTATATAAGGTTGGTTGCTCTGGTTCTTCAAGGCAATGAAATATAAATTCTATTTTCCTTCATAAAAGTAATATGGTATCAAGAGCTTGAAGATCCTCAACACTCCTGCTGCGACTCTACCCTGCATCAAGAAGTGATCAAGAACTCTACATAACAAAGGTATCTTCTTCAAGAAAAAGGCATCAAGAATGGAAAACCATGAAGCAAATCAGGTAACCCAATATGTCTCCAATTACAATGATGTACAAAACATGTTCTACTTACATCCAGGAGAAAGTCTTGGAACAGTTCTTGTAACACCTCCACTTGATGGAAGCAACTACCACACCTGGAGTAGGGCTATGAAGAGAGTCTTGTTGTCCAAAAATAAATTCAAATTCCTCGGTGGATCTATTAAGCCTCCAAGTGAATTAGATCCTGAATATGACACATGCTAACGATGCAACACGATGATACTCTCATGGATCACAAGATCCATGGCAAATCAAATTGGACAAAGTATCATCTATATAGAGAATGCTCAAGAACTATGGGAAGACCTGAAGGAGAGATTCTCCAAGTGAAACTACTTCAGAATCTCCAATGTCCTACAAGAACTACACTTCATCAGGCAAGGAGACGGGAATATCTATGAGTATTTTACTGATGTAAAGACTCTTTGGGATAAACTCGAGTCATTAAGGCCATGACCATGTTATCTGTGTGAGATAAAATGCAAGTGTCAGATGATGTATATTGTCAAGAACCATAGGGATATTGAGTATGTCATTTGTTTTCTAAAGGGACTCAATGATAAGTTCAATACAATCGAGGCGCGAATTCTACTCATGGAACCTTTACCTATGATAAACAAAGCATGTTCTTTGATTCTACGGCAAGAAGAACAAGTGGAACCAAGACAAACAAACTCAAAGGCACTTTTCAACAGTAGTGACTAGAGACGACAATTGGATCCTAGTGACTCAAGACAGCAACAGTGGAGGACAAGATCATCCTCACAAAGAGGAACATACTCACAAGGAATAACCAAAGAAATAGGTAGAGGCTATAACAATATTGCAAGGAGTGGAGGACTGCACTCCCTGTGGAAGATAAAACCACACAATAGACACATGTTATTTGAAGCATGGGTTCCCACCTAACTATCAAGGAAACAAGCCTAGACAAGAAAATAGTTCAATCAACACTATAATGGTCAATGACTCTGTAAATCACATGAGTATACAACCAGATGAAGATTCAAAGATAGGAAGCTTAAATTTTGGTGTTGAGTAATATGCACAATTGGAATCACTACTTCAAAGCATTTGGACTGCAACCTCAAGACATAAAGTAAATCAACTAAGCATCATGCCTTTTGATCCTGACAAGACAAATCCACCTCAAAAAAATGAAGAACTCACAGGCATCACCACACTATGGATACTAAACATAGGGGCAACATATTATGTTTGCCTTAACTTGTCTAGCTTTGATGCATAACACAAGATAAAGCCTATCTCAGTGAGCCTGCCATATGGCTCAATTACACAAGCAAACTTTGCAGGCTCAATCAAATTTTCTGATAAACTAATGATGCACAATGTTATTTTCATACCTGATTTTAAATTCAACCTTATTTCCATCCATAAACTCACGAATTTTGTGAGCTATAAACTAATATTTGATGGATTGAAATGTCAAATTCAGGATATGACTACCTTGAGGATGATTGGGCATGCTGAGTTAGGAACAACTTATATGTTCTTAGGAGATTTTCAAATAAAATGTTTGCTAACAATCACAATGTGAACACTGCTTTGTTTGTACCATTATTTGATTTGTGGAATTTTAGGCTAGGACATCCATTTTATTTCATTCTGAATACTGTATGCCATGAATTTTCTTATGTGCATTTTGATTCAAATAAAGTTTGTGATTTCTGTCATCTTGGAAAACAAACCAAGCTACCTTTTCCTAATAGTATGAATAGAAGCTTAAGCTCTTTTGACATGATTCACATGGATGTGTGAGGCCCTATTGCTCACACCTCTATACATGGACACAAATATTTATTGATTATAGTTGATGATTTCTCTAGACATACTTGCGTATATCTCATGAAGTCTAAGGCAGAGGCTAGGCCTCTCATGCAACAATTTAACATAATGATACAAACTCAATATAGGAATATACTCAAAATTTTAAGAATTGATAATGAGCCTGAATTCAACTTCCTTAGTTTCTTTGTTGAATTAGGAATTGTGCATCAAACATATTGCATTGAAACACCACAACAAAATTATTTGGTAGAGAGAAAACATAGGCACTTGTTGAATGTCACTAGGACTCTCATGTTTCAGTCTAAGCTCCCTAAGACTTTCTAGTCCTATGTGGTCTCCCATGCAGCATACCTTATAAATAGGTTTCCTAGTCTAAGACTTGGCAACAAGTCTCCTTATGAGTTACTAAATAACAATCCCCCTAATATTCTTGAGATCAAGGTTTCTGGATGTCAATGTTATGCTTCCACACTAACCCAACAGAGAAATAAGCTTGACCCAAGGGCTAGAAAATGCATATTCATAGGATATAAGAATGGACAAAGGGATACACAGTTTTTATTTACAAACTAGAGAAATATTTGTATACAGACATGTAGTTTTTAATGAACACATATTCCCTTATGGACCTAGGAATGATGATACGAATGATACTAATGATAGTGAGCACACTGATTTTGACATGTCAATAGATTCCTATAATGCCAAGAGAAATCTAACACTGACTCTATACAAGATAGAGCCATTGAGAAGAAAAATTCCCCACCTAACCAGTCTATTCCCTCCACACAACCACAAGACAACCAAATAACTATAACTCAACCTGGCCTTAGGAGATCTAACAGAATTAAGAAACCACCTACAAATCTACAAGACTTTCACTACAATCTCCTTAGTTCCTCAAAACCCATAGAGCCAGAGGGGATATATCATCACCTCACCTCAGTGTTATCCTATAAATCTATCTCACAAAGTCACCTTCATCATACCCTCACTAGCACTATCCATAATGAGCTTAGGAATTACAACCAAACAGTCAAACACCAACATTGAATACAAGCAATGCAAGATGAACTAAATGCTCTTGAGATAAATAATACTTAGAGCATTGTAGACCTACCACCAAATAAGATTTCTATTGGGTCCAAATGGGTATATAAGATTAAGCATAAATCTGATGGATCTATTGAGAGATATAAGGCTAGGTTGGTGGCAAAGAGGTATAACCAAATTGAAGGGATTGATTTCTTTGATACCTTTGCTCCTATAATCAAACTAACAACAGTTTGGCTCCTTTTAGTCATAACAGCCTCACAAGGATGGGAAATATATCAACTTGATGTCAACCATGCTTTCTTGCATGTGGATCTTAGTAAGGAAGTTTACATGGATATCCCACAAGGAACTCATTGCACTAAGCCACACAAAGTTTGCAAATTCCACAAGTCCCTCTATGGACTTAAGCAAGCAGGGAGGCAGTGGTTCACAAAACTATCTGAGTCCTTACCCAACCTAGGATACACTCAGTCCCACCATGATCATTCCCTTTTTACCAAGAATGACAAACATCATTTCACTGCACTTATTGATAAGTGCCAAACATACCTAAATTTCATACACTTTTATGGCACTTATCTTAAGCATAATTGAGAAAAACCAACTTAAAACAATAATTTTTGTATAAAATATCACAATCTTGTATATTTGTGTTTATATTTCTTTTTCATGTATTTTGTAGAATTTATAAAGAAGAAAAGAAGAGGGAAAAAAAGACTCATGGTCAAAAAGAAGAATTAAAAACCAAGGTGCTCAACCAAGAAGCAAAGTGTGGATCAAGCCACACTAAGCTGACCTGGACACTAGCCTGACCTGGACACCAGCCTGACCTTGACCAAGCTGTTCAAGCAAGTAGCTGAGCGGACTTGCTTGGCCACTCAGCCTAACACTAGACTAGTCTTGGCACGGTCAGAACTCAGTTTGACACGGACAGATACAAGCTTGGCACATGCCCAAGCTGCTGAACAAGCAGCTTAGCAGTCCAACCAAGCAGCTTAGCGGAGAATCAGACTCCTAACCAGATCCGCAAGCACTAGGCCACGTCCCAGTCAGCACAGTCAAAGTTGTTGAACAAGCAGTTTAGCGGTGCAACAGGTGTGCTAAACGGTGTGTACCCAGACTTGACTTAGCCATCAAGCAAACCATGAAGTCACCAATGACCTCACCTCAAGTAGCCCACCATAGGCTTTTCAGAGTCGCTCACAATAGTTGGTTTCATAGCTCACAAGTAGCTTTGATGAGTCAAACATAAGGAGGTGACAAAGCTACTTGATCAAGGGACCAAACCCATGCTGAAGGGTTCGGTCAGCTGCTTAGCGAGGCTCACAAGCAGCTCAGTGGCCCAGAAGAATTTCTATAAATAGGGCACATTCCATTCGAGCAAAAGGGCATCAAATTCATATATCTCTCACATTTTCACTCACATTTTGCCTAAAAATTCTTCTCTAAAGCTCTCTCTTCTTGTTCTTAGCTTAGGAACTTTATTTAAGTAAGTTTTGTAATTTTAGTTTATAATTCATGAGGAGAAAAAGGAGAAGGCAAATGAGATGCAAAAATCAATTTTGTAATCTCATTTGGAACTCAAAGCATCCAATCCTTGGATGGATGGCTCATGCTCCTAACAATTTCTTTTGAATATGGTTATGTATTTCTACTTCTTCTTATATTCTAAAAGATTTGAATTTTAATCATTCAAGTTGGTGCTTTGATAAATTTTACTTGTTTGAGAAATTATTAATGCTCTTTTTAGATTGATAACCTAAAAATTGATTTCAAGTCATAAAATCACTTGTCTCAAACACTTAACAAATAAACTAAGAAGTAGTTGTACTACTTAGTTTATTTGCCAAGTTAAGCATACTTTTCTTAAGATCTTATATTCATTACTACTTCAGTATTAGAGTAGCCAAGATTAGGGTGTGACAACCTAATCTCTTTGTGGATGTAATATTGTTTAGTAATAAATATAAGTGATTATCATTCTACCATTTTAGGACATACACTAAAAGATGGATTTTAGAACTTCGTGTTCAGAGTTAATCAAAGTAAAACAAAAGAACTTGTCTAAGTAGTTCAAACTCATAAGAAGTTGAGAATTATTTTCCTTATTCAAAATAATCTTTTCTCCTCAAGAATTTGTTAATATGTAGTTTATCTTTCTTGTTAAATTGTTTATATGCAATTCACAACAAAAAACCACCAAAATATGTTTAACTCATTATTTGTGCATTCACATATTCAGATGATTCATTCTATTAGGAAATTCCTTGTGGTTCGTAAAACGCCCCGAAAAATACTTCTCAAAAACATTGCGGAAAAATGGGTAAATTTTTTTTTTGAATAAAGAGATTGTATAAAATTGTTTCCCTTTTAAAACCTTCCTTTTCCGGGACATCACTTTAAGTAACTCAAATGCGGAAAATCAACTTATCGTTATCGAATGATAACTTAACCTGATTCACAATTTCCTGAATAACACAATGCATATAAACGGTTAAGTCATCTTTAGTTCATACAAACTAAATCAACAAAGGCGGAAACTACATCGCCACTAACATATACAAAATCCAAAAAGGAAGGGTGAAAATATTAATCGTCGCCAACAGACACTAAACAAAGACATAAACAAACTGAAGCCGTCCTTGTTTTCAAAAGTCGCAAAAATGATAAGCAACTCCTAGTGGCTAACTCCACAGCTAGTATGCTTCCTCTCCTCAATTCTGCAAGCCCCCTCTTGGAACATCATGGATGGGTAGTTCCAAATCCGAGCAAAGCTGTCTACCTGACGAGCACACGTCCAAAAAGCAAGCAATAGAAAAGAAGAGAAATAGAGAGAGTAAGACATCTAATGAACGTAAA
>NW_017727842.1:92007-106815 GCF_001865875.1 Lupinus angustifolius
ACAACAACCCATCACCGAATACTCCTGGACGGTCACATGACCAAGCCTCTTACGGTCGGTCGATCGTTGTTCAGTGATATCATGTATCCTTACTAGGGTACCCCCCTAGTTCACGACCTCAAGTCGGATACTTGCCCAACAAGGCATAAACACAAACAATACTTTCACAACATCATCTTTATACCATTTAAGACATGATCTCATTCCACAACTTTATACCGCAACACCTTACCCGGGTTCGTCGCATTGTTCACAACCTCATCTTATTTCAATCTTTCCACACTGTCCCTTGCCCAAGTGGGGACTAGTCGCTCAAGCGACAATTCACCTTTAAATTACGAAGCCAACGGCGCGATCGGAATTCGATTCCGAGTTACGAAAATCAAAAAAACGCTTTTTGAGCCGTACCGGGCGGATTCGCCCCGACAGTGGTCCAGAACCGACTGTCTCCAAAAATTACCAAAATCAACTAGAGTTTCGTCTAATTCTTTACCGAAAATTCCCAGAAATTCATTTTCGAATATATAATTAATGAAAATATTAGTAAAATCTTATAATTCAAACTCGTAAAATTCGCGGTGTTACAGTTCGACATAACCCTATACTATACTACAATAGTATATTGTTATCAATAAATTTATTTGTTGAAAACATCTTTTAATATACAAAAGTGATAAAGCTAACTGACTAACTTTTATTTATTGTTATTTACTTTCCGCAATTTATTTATTGTTTAATACCAACATTCCTTAAAGAAGAAGTTTGGTTTGTTAATAAAATGAACTCGAAAGGGAGTAAATAAGTAAAGGCCACTTAAATTTATTATATTTTTGTTCTTTATTTATTTATTTGTTTCTAACAACTAACTATTCATCACTTTTGTACATTAGAATACCATTAAACCGGTGTTAGAATTTATTCCATAAAACCGAGATGGTATTCAAAGGTATTTAATAATTATGTGATAAGGGATTGCTTCGATACCATTGTACCGGTGTTAGAATTTATTCTAACAAAGCCGAGATGGGGCAAAGAAGGAATAACTCATTCACATGATCATTAAGAAGTAAGATGTAACTGGAATATTCTTGAAACCATGATACCGGCGTTGGAATTTATTTCAACAAAGCCGAGATGGTGAACAAAGAACAAAACTGAGTTCACTTACTTAATCAAATAAAAAGGAAACACACCGAAAATGAGAGTAATAACCTTTCAACAAATTGGCACTACTGCCATGACGGTTTGTTGAGGGGGAAAACCTCTCACAAAATTATCTTTCAACACTTATCATCTATGTTGATGACTTAGTGCTCATCACCTATGTGAAACAACACCTAGATGAGCAGTTCAAAATAAAAGATATTGGTCATTTGAAATACTTCCTAGGATTAGAAGTTGCCAGGTGCAAGCTTGGGATTAATTTGTGTCAAAGAAAGTATGCCTTGGACATACTCTTTGATACAGGGTATTTGGCAATCAAACTGGTCCCTCCTCCCATTATAAGAACTACTAAGTTACACCAAGATAATGCCCTTACTTATGAAGATCCTTCACTATATAGAAGATTAGTTGGTATTGTACTTAACTAACACTAGGCCAGATGTTAGTTATGCCATTCAACAGTTAAGTCAATTCATGGCTCAACCCACTATTACTCACTTTAAGCCTCTCACTCGTGTACTAAGGTAAATCAAGGGTAGTCTAGGCCAAGTTATCTTCTATTCATCTGATTCCATTCTTTATTTAAAAGCTTTTAGTGATTCTGGTTGGGCTGCTTGTATTGATTCTAAGAGGTTTATCACTGTTTTTTGTGTTTTTCTTGGAAATTCATTGGTTTCATGGAAGACAAAGAAGCAAACAACATTAGCTCGTTCTTCTTCAGAGGCAGAATATCGAGCCTTCACAACCACTTCCTGTGAGATACATTGGCTCACTTACCTCCTAGATAATTTCATAGTCAACTATGTGAAGCTTGCACTCCTATATTGTGACAATTATTCAGCTAGACAAATAGCTGCAAATTACGTATTTCATGAACGTAAAAAGCACATAGACATTGATTGTCATGTGGTGCGAGAAAGGTTGCAGTCCAAGCTATTTCATCTTATACCCATTTCTTACAAGGACCAAACTACATATATTCTCACAAAAGCTTTGGTTCCAACTCCTTTTCGTTTTCTGTTATCCAAGCTGGGAATTCTTGATATATATTCTCCAGCTTACGAGGGGGTAATGAAGCTAGATGAAGAATTTGGTGCACACTGGGTTGGTATCACTCTGGCCAAAGCTCTGGGTCACGCACCAAATCTGACTCGGGTCTCTCGGTCAGGAATAGATGGTCACGCACCAAGCTTGGCTAAAAAACCTCAGTCACGATTGCACAGTCACACACCAAACTTGGCTAGACAACCTCAGTCAGAATCACACGGTCATGCATCAAGTCGGGTCAGGCCGTCTCGGTCATGATCGCACAGTGATGCAATCAGGCCTGGCTAGGAAGTCTCAGACAGACAATCATGCAAGGAGGATCTGTAATGCCCCGAAAATTTCTCTAAAAATCTTGCTCAAAAATGGGTAAAAAAATTTTTTGAATGAAGCTATATAAATTTTATTTCCTTATATTCGTTTCATTTTCGGAACGTCACTTTAAGTAACATACATTGCATAAAATAAAAAATATTGTTACCTAATGGTAACTAAAAATAACTCAATATAACTTCGAATAATACTTCATTAGAATATCGGAAAATGTTGGTATAAAATACAGTGCGAAATCCTAATCGTCGCCCAAATAAAACTACTCACAAAGAAAATACCCTACACAGGTACCCTGATCAAAAGCACAATAAAAATGGAAATGGCTCATAGCAGCTAGCCCTAGTGTCTATGGGTGTGCTGGAATTCTCACTCGGGTCCTCCTCCATCTTAGAGTCGGAGGAGAAGTTGATAACCTCAATGGAGTCCTCGATGTTGATTAACTCCACACAGTCATCTTCTTCAGTTGCTGGCTCTTCCTCCTCCTCGTCCATCTCCTCCTCTAGGTCATACCCTTGCACCTGCCTAGAGTTCTGGCATAGTCCACCGAGCGGCTCTCCTCCATGGTGGGGAACTGATCACGTCGTCCCAAGTCAGCCGCCTCCTGGAAGGCCTTGCAGCATCTGGTCCCTGAGGGGTCACAAATTGAGTCCCTCCGAGCAGGCAAGGTAAAGGAAGCCTCCAGCTCCTCATGATGGTTTGGAAAGTGTATCGTAGATCCATCCCATACCATCTCCAACTCTAAGGCACAAGGGCATGTGTAGGTGTACCGGTCTCCCTCAATCCTCCATGCCTCCTCTTGGGACATTGAGAAGCGGTAACTCCGAATCCTGGAAGAACGATCCATCTGAACAAAACACGAATCGAAGAAAAATAGAAAGAAAAGGGAGTAAGACATCTAATGAATATTACTCATTGACAGTGTGGAATTACACAGAATATCACATCCAGACAGACACACATAACATACACAATATATATATATCACATACATAAATAAAAATGATGAATGATGTTATAACTCAAACCACGAGGATTAATATCTACGAGCTCAATGTATGAATTCTATGTTTATTTCATCCATCATTACACCAATATTCTCCCAATAAACTATTCGGAAATAACCGAGAGTATAGGTCCCATAAACAAGCCGATTTGAACGCACCAAACTATTCCTCGCAATGATATATGATCGATCTGTTATAAAGAATTGTCCATTTCAGGATGGTGTCATATCAAACACTTTCAGGACATCCCTCTCATTGATCATAATTATAAAGAGGGGTTGTCAGAGATCGTCTAGTTTGCGTTGTGAGAATTATCCGATCCAACAGAATACCTCATCCAAGAATACCAGGGACTCGTCTCACCTAGACTCTCTCTCAAGACTTTGCTGACGAACCACCGCCATCACCGTCCTTCTCAACATCACGGGGCTCGTTCATCTCCCGTAAATTTCCTCTCCACTACTCAATTATCCATAATGAGTATGCATCCTAACCGAGGTTAGCCGATTAAATCTTTTAATCATTATTTTATATGATCGGGCCAACCTAAGACATCTCCCAAGGGAATGCTTCATGTGGGACCCGATCTTACGTCATCACGTAATAGAGGAATAACATCCTTACCACTATGTATCATCGCTGAATATCCTAGACGACCACACTGCCAAGCCTCTTACGGTCAGACGACCTCGCTACATGGTATCATGTAATCCTTTTTGGGCATTGCCCTAATCACGACATTACAGACAGAAACCTTGCCCTAAATAGGCGCAAGAATAAAGGTAATTGTATAAGTTTATTGATTTGGGCATAAGACTGAATCATATGAGCCACGGTCTTTCCCAACTGTATATACACTTCACACCCAAGCTAGGGAATTTTCCTAAGCAATCAAACAATCAGAAACAATCAAAAATACTATTTGTCTCTCGCTCAAGCGACAGACTGTCGCTCAAGCGGCAAACTCATCAAAACAGACTCAATTCTCTTCCTGACTCTCGCCCAAGCGAGGGACTATCACTCAAGCGACAAATCCATCAAAGCATGGTTGAAATACATGTCTAGTCCTCGCCCGAGCGAGGTATGGTCGCCCTGGCGCCCAAAGCGCACACAACATGCCAAACTTGCTATCTGGCCCTCGCCCAGGAAAGAAACACTCACCCAAGTGAGGCTAGGTCCCCCGGGCGAGGAGTTGCTCGTCCAAGCGACAATTGGAGCCTCATCCACTGCTCCTCCCTCGCCCAGGCGAGGCTGGCTCGCCCAGGCGAGGGTAGTCCAGTTGCTAGGACTATTTCCTCGCCCTTTTGGGCTACTGGATCGAAAATCTTCGTTGTTTTCGATCCCTATGCGTATTAGTTTCTCGAGTGGGGTTCTTTCGTGGATAACTACCACAATACTTGATATTTTATGCTATCCTAAACATACAACTTAAGAAAGTATCCGTACAGAATCTAGGCAAGCAAATATTTGATTAAGTACGATTTTCTTAATACACAAATATAACTCCAAACTTTTGAGATAGTTTAGGAGATCTGGATTCCATATTCGGACACCACTATGTCACGATATATTCTCCCTCACCTTAGATTTTCGCATGCTTGATTTCCTTTACGTGATAGTGGGTTAGTTGTCCGACTTCGAAAGCTTCAAACTAAACACACGAAAACAATTTAATGATTTCTGAATCAATTGTTTTTACATGTAACCCTAAGGTAAAAACATTGGTTAACACTTTAATCCATTTATGAACTCAACAACTTTCATCCATCCGGTCTAAGACTCATATTTTTGAACCATCATTTATCCTCGAAAGTCTTGTTCCTGATTTACAATGTTCTCCAAGGTATGTTTTTAATAAATTTTACACTTTTATCACCTCATCAATTTATATTTTCATGGAGACTTTGTAAGTCATACTTCACCATTTTAAGGTAAGTTTCTTAATCCAAGTCCACATTTTTTAAATCAATTTCTCCCAAGTTGATCTTACCACTTTAAAGTAAGTCATCTTAAGTAGATTCCATATTTTGCATAACAGGTTTTCCATGGTCATTTCAACACATTCTTGATATTGTTGATCTCATACTTAAAACAACATTTAAAATCAACATTTCTTAAGTTACACTTACCACTATAAAGTAAGCTTATCTTTAACAATGTTCATCCTATAACAAATCATTCATCTATTACTTCATAACACTTTTAGTTTATAAAGTCAAGACTTTTATAAGTCATCTTTTATCCCAAATCATTACTTGAACTTGGAAGTCAAAGAATATCATTTACTAATCAAACTTTTAGCTCATAATATTTTAAAACAACACTTTTTCACAAAACTCATCCATAAACATTTTGGATTTCATAGTTAGAAACTAAATTTTTCCTAAACATATGGGCCATGATTTAGACCTAATGCTCAGGAAAGTTTTGATCTTTCAACTTAGCATTAAACACTTTAAAGGTTCCTTTGATAACAAAATCATACCCTTTGAAACACAATCAAACCTCACAAGTTGCTAGATATGGATGTATATTTTGTAGATCACAGTTCTTCATAGGGATGACAAAAAAACACGTATATGGGGGTAAAATCCACACATGAACGAGTCACAAATATAGATGGCCAAACGGGCAAAGCCCGCAGGTCGGCCTGCATAGCCTGTAAAATTTTGCAAGAATGGCATAAATTTTTTATCCATTTTCTCATTTCGCCCTGTCTGTTTTCCAACAATGCCTGTAGACATTTCTATTGGGCAATGCGGGTGACCCGCGGGCATGTTTTAAGAGAAAAAATATGAAAAATTCAAATAATTTATGATATGATGTGATTTAATACCTCAAACAAATTTTAATGTGATATAATTTGTTCAATTTCATATAAATATCAAAGTTATTTTAAAAAATCATCTTCAACTGCCTTATTTAATTATTTTTTATTGAATTGTATGAATTTTTTTATTTTTTATTTATAAATGCCCATAGGCCGCTCGCGTGCACGTTAGCTCGTTTTAAAATGGGCAGGGCATGCAATTTTTGTCTCTTAAGGCAATGTGGGCATGCCCACACCCGCTTAAATTTTATGAGCTTTTGAGGGTACGAGCAAAATGGGTCGGGCTGCCCGTTTTGCCATCTCTAGTCATAAACAGGTACCCGCGGATTTTAAAAATGGGGTTTTTAAAATACTTGCAATACATATGGGAGGGCACGGGTATTATGGTACTCGTACCTGCGAGTACCCATTATTTATGTAATTACTTATTACTAGGGCTGGAAACGAGCCCAACAGAGTCGAACCAAGTTCAGTTCGGTTAAGCTCGATAAGGATTGGTTCGGCTCGAAACATGACTCGAGTTTGATACGAATTATTTTTTTAGCTTGAATCGAATCGATTAAAGTTTACGAACTGTTAGACTCAGTTTGAATTGGTTCATTTGGACAACTTAAATAGTTAATTAATTTTTAAAAAATACTGCAAAATGGTTTACATATATATAAATATAACATTATATATATATATATATATATATTATGTGAGAAGGTGCTCATAAACCATGAAATGAGTTAGTTTTTTATTTAAAAAGTTACATAGAAATATCAAAAAAGTATATAAAATTTGCAATATGTTATTTGGGGTTAACGGTGAGTTAATGATAATGATGTTAAGAATAGTAATAATATTTATATGTGGTGAAGGTGGCAACTAAAACTGCATTGGTGGTGATAGTTGTAGGTTTGTAGGAGAGGTTGGGTAACTACAAAGGTGGAGACAAATAATGAGAATGTGGACAAGAATGGTTATTGTGTAATGGTAGTGACAATGAAGAGGTTAATAATGATGGTGGTATTTGAATGTGAGAGTTAGTGTGGATTAAAAGGATGTGGAATATAATATGTGGACATGGTATATTCCATACGAAGATGTTAATGTGGTTTCAAATTTCACGGCCCTTGGATGCCATTTTTGGTCACTCATTTTTTAATATCACACTTTTTGCTCCTATCCTATCACTCATAATCTTCACCATCACGTCTAGGGAATTGCTCATAACTTAAATGCCATCATTTAGGTCAAAATTACACTTAAACCCTATATATATATATATATATATATATATATAGCGTCAGCTCATGAAACTAACGAGTCGAACTATATCCAACTCAAGTTCGACTCATTTATTTATCGAGCTCAATTTTCAGCTCAAGTTCAGCTCATTTGGTTCATGAACTAAGCTTATCGAGATATTTAATGAATTGAATTTTGAACGAATACCAAGTTGATTCCTTTCATTGTCAGCTCTACTTATTACCCTTAATTAAAATACATACTACACTACCCTAATCTTCACTTACACTATGCAGTGTCTTCACTTACACTATGTAGTGACTACAGCCTCCTTTCCCTTTCTAATTCCCTAAATCCCTAATCCCTCCTTCCATGTCCCTCACTTACACTTTTACAGTTACACTGCTACACATACACTGTCCAGACTTCTGGTTTTCTTTTCCTTCATTCTTTGGATGCCTCATTTCCTTAAAACAAAGGAAATTTTTTTCTGCTCCTAACAGAGTTTGAGTTTAATATATCTATCATTATTGGAGTGCCTTACTTGTAATCCACATGACTTGGTAAGTTCATGGTGCAATAGAAATCTAATAGATGAATGTTGCAATTAGGTGATAATGGAGGAAACTTATAAATTTATTCATAATGCAGGAAACCGGCAGGTACCACTCTATCTATAGATACCTAGAAATATCCGTAATAAACCTACGCATGGGTACCCATACGGGTATGGATAACACCCCCATATTTCAAAACGGATAGTGGGTAGCTACTACCCATGCCCGCCAGTGCCCATTGTCATCCCTAGTTCTTCATCTAATAGGTAAAGTTGTTATACATAGAGATTTATTTCATAAGCTACTAAATTGACTAACACATTAGCTTTTAGTATCATTGAGGTCTCATTGTTGTAAAAGAATCATTGCTAAATAATGAATTTGTGTTGGTGAATCAAGTGTATATGGATAGTAAATAGTAAAGTTCGATCATAACATCTTCATTTCAGCATTTAATCTAATAGTTTAAATCTTAATTAGTATAATCAAACAAACCAATCAGAACTCATTTTAAACCAACTTAGTATGTATAACAATTTTTAGTTAAAAGACTAATCTCACGCAAGTCCATTTAGATTTAACAACCTTCTTATACTTCTTTGCAACATTCAAGTTGATATTTCTATTGACTAATTTGCGAGTTAGCAAGAATGTGCTGACCGACAAGAAAATTTTATCAATAGTGATAATGAATTATCAATATTATTTTCAACCAGAAACTCAGTACACAATTAGAAAATGATTACAACTTTTTTCATATTATAAATTGCGATTATTGCTAAGTAAAATCTGTGCTCCACCTAGGACCTTGTTCTACCCTCCTTGGTTCTCATTATGTGGTTTTCAACTTTTTCAATTTCTTGAAAACCACTTTCAACAATTAATTATGGCATCATAAGTTAATTATAGGCTGAATCATGACTGTTTGTTTTCTTTAAGACATTTGTCATTATATGCAAGTAGATTATCAACCTCATCATCCTAAGATTAAAAAAACTTAGTTCTCCATTTTTTATTCTTATTGTACTATCAGAATTAATCTCGAATCACTCACAATATGACTACCAGTATCAATTCTCAAATATGGTTTTAAAAACCACTCTTTATATGACTAGACTACCAATGCTAATTCTCGAATATGATTTAGAAACCACTCTATATATAATTACTAGTGTTAATTCTCAAATATTATTTAAAAATCACTATATATCATTCACATAAAGAAAGAGGGAGAAGAGAACCAAAAATGTTTCGACAGAGAAGGAAAGAAGAAAAGCTAAGGAAGCATGTCTCAACTAGTGTGATTTTTCTGAATAGGAAGCACATCTATTTATAGGCAGAGAACCAAACGGTCAAGCATAGTCAACATGTTTGCCAAGGGTGTTTTGATTTGGTTAATACACCATCTAGAAGGAGAAAATATTTGATAAAAATAATAATTTCTAGAAGGCCCAAACATGAACCGAACCAGGTGGAGGTAGTGTGCATGTGCTTTGTTACGAGAGCACTTCTTCTGTCCCATAATATTTATCACTCCTTGTGTCATAAACTATATCTTTTGTTTATAATATGTATTACTTTATGTGTCATAAACTATAATCAATCGGAAAAAATATATTTAGATTAAAAATTAATTATTAAATTAATTTAATGATCAATCACAGACACGCATGAAGTAATCTTTTGGTTACACGTGCAAAAACTACATAAAACACTCTTGAAGTGTTTCCAGTATCCAATATGGGATTTGATGTTTTTTCATTCCACACCCATTTGTTCCAACACAATGTTTTTAATTTGGAAGAAATAATTGTCAAGAATCAGCAAACAAAAACCCTAAAACCTGATCATCCAAATTCAAATTACCATGAGTAATAATCTATTGATGCAAATAGTTTCACTGGGCGATTCAACACATGATTGTGTTACAAATGTTCACTTTACCCATATGATGTATGACACAATTTGGTCACCAATTATTCTTAACTGCAGATTGTTGAATTCGCAATCGTTAAAGCATTTTACTGTTTTATAATTGTGATATCTGAAAACCTTCCTCAAGATCCCTTTATTGTTGAATGTATGATTGATAATTTCCTCAACCTTCATTTTGATCAAATTCTCTTGATTTAGAGCGTGGCGAACTTCTTGGTTGAAGAAGAATGAGATAGTGAGAAGCCATCAAAACTTCAAAAGAGATAAAAGGTAGCTTTCGCAATTTAACGTGATATAACTCAAATATTTTATTGGAAAGAGAAAATGTAGCTAGGTTAGGTTTCGTATTTTTAAATTTTTATGTTGAAAGGGTCTAATAAATTAATCATATTAACAATTATTAGTTTGATAAATGTCACATTTATGTTTAGCCACATCATTATTTGGGAATAAACCCAGTATTTGGAATATATGAAGACCCAAAAGAAGAGAAATTTTTTATTAATTCTAAAACCAAAAATCACTGAAATTTTACGACATAAAAACTTATACTAAAATGTAATTGGTTGAAATGCCTGTAATCATCGTAAACAATTTTTAAAAATAATTTTTACATTTTAAGTTCAATGACTTTTCGTCTTAGTATCAGTCATTTTTTCTCTTCTTTTAGTCTTTATATATTCCAAATAGTGTTTTTATTCTCATGTGACTAATACATAAATGTGACATCTATCAAACTAAATGTTAAAGGACTAAGTATCTTCTCATAGTAAGAGATAATTTATCTCCTTAAATTTATTTAGTGTTTGACATGTATCTTATTTTTTCTTTTATAATATATTTTAAAATGAAAATTTCTTGAAGGAAATGAAATAAAACACATGTCAAATATTGAGTGCATTTAAGAAAATAAGTTATCTACTAGCAGAATTATTTATTCTATTGTATTATTGTTGACATGTCATTAACTAATACCAACTTTTGGTAAATAAGGACAAAAGAAGGAACAAAAAAACTTGTAAATGCTAAAATCAGAACTATTAAAAATTCAAACACTAAAAACATCTTTAAATATTTACTTTATTTGATAACTTTCAAAATGTTTATAAGTTACCCCACAACAAAACTCCAACTTTGATAAAAGAGTTAATCATTCTCACACTTGATAGTTAAGCTATCGAAGAAGCTGCACTAAGAAAGCTATGCATAATGACATTTTTTTTATATTTTTTATTATCCAAGATAATTATTTATTCATTTTATCTATATTAATAAAACTCAACACAAGTTTTTCTTAGCCAAAATACTAAGAGAGATAATATAGCTAATTAATTTCAGATTCTTCATTCATTGATCTTCAAAAAGTAAATACACTTGCTTAAATGCTAAAATAGGGAATAAACTCTAAAATTATTACTAAGGTCCGTCCCATTAGGGATATATATCCTCATAACTAAAAGTTGACTTATGAATGGAAGCAATAGAATTTGGGAGCGACGAAAGTTTTCTTTTCAATTTTCGAACTTTAAAGTGAAGGTTTTCCTAGCATATGAACGAGAGTTTTGAACACGTTAAGGTATGTTTTTAAGTTGAAGGTTTTCTTAAATCTATTTAATTTAATATTGTTCAAATTTCAAACAAATGTATTAAGAAATAGAGAGTAATATATATATATTATGAATGTAAAGATTTATACACAGTCAGTAAATTATTTATCATTCATTTGTTTTACTTTTTCTAAAGAGAAACATGAATAATAAATGATACAATTAATAATTTATAAAACTCATACATAATCAATGTATATATTTTTTACAAAAATATTGAGAAACCAAAGTAATTATTTCAAATTTCTTAAGTAACTTACCATAGCTCTTTCGTAGGGTTTAAATTATATAAGCATATAGTAACTTGATCTCGTTTATTATGAAACTTTTTAAACATTTTCTTAAAATCCTTTTAATATTTTTTTCTTCTGAATTTCAAACATAATGACTACGTCAAACTAACTAATTGTACCCTTGCAATTAAATAAAGAAATTAATCAATTTCTTCAAATCAATTAAATTATTCATTAACTTTTAGAACTTTTATAACATTTGAAATAAGAATTTATATTTTATTAAATGAATATCTTATTATATTTTATACATATAAATAAGAATTATACAATTACTAATATAAAATAATATTTATTTAATTTATAAAAAAACTATGAATAATAATGTTCATTTAGTAATATGTTATTTATAATTTTACATATGTATTTATAGTTTTATATTTATTTACTTTTTGTTATTTTAAAAATACAAGTTTGTTGCTATTTTTATAATTTCATAATAAATAAATGATCTAAAAAACTTTTACATTAATTATGGATTACAATTTAATGATTGCATTGCAAATAAATTTAATTAAGGGAATATCAACAATAATAATATACCCTTTCAAATACATATATATATTAGTAAAAATATGGTAGGTCCAAGTTGTACATACTTGATTATTCCCCTTAAGCCTACAAGAGTTAGTTCGATCGAGGTGTAAGTTTTCTCATTCTGATAAAATTGTCTTTTGTGGATAATAACTATTGTATAGACCAAAAGACTATCATAAACCTAAGTTATCATCGGTCAGCATGTGTGAATCAGTTGGTAGAAATTGATCTAACTTAATTAGTAATATTTTTTGTACTACTAAGGATACTTTTTCATCTTTTGGATCATAAACTAATTCATTTCGCGTTGGTAGTAATCTTTTGTTTGAATACAAAAAATGCAACTAATTGTCTCACTACTACATTTTTTATCTATGACAACGCCTCCATTGCCTACGGTTTTAAAAACATGGCCGAAAACTAGATTAGGCCACAGTTTTCTAAAACGTTGTCATAGTTATTGATTTTTTATATTTATATACAATGGTTTTTTTATAATTTCTTTTATCTACATTTTGGATATGGTTTTAAAACCGTTGCCTACAACATTATATTGTCATTGTATTTGACCATAGTTTTTAAGTGTTGACCCATATGTTTTAAAAAAAACTGTTCTCTATTCTCCTTTATTTTACCTAAACATATTCTCCTCTCTAACTTCACATACCCTAACTTCTCCATTCTATAACTTCACATACCCTAACTTCTCCATTCTCTAAGTTCACATATCCTAACTTCTTCATTCTTTAACTTCACATACCCTAACTTCTCCATCATAATAACTCCTCTCTTTCTTTTTTAGTGTCTTGCTGTCATGCAACCACAATAACTTTTTTTACTTTATTTTTTATTTCTTACCAAGTCCAACTTTAACAGAGCATACCATTCCTATTCTCTAAGGTACCCACTCACTCACTCTTATCATTCCTATTTTCTTTTTATTTATTTTTTTGTAAGCTCCAAGCATGTGTATTTGCAATTTACGTTTATGCTTCCATTGTTTCTTAGATTTGGTCAGGTAATGCTATTTCGTTTTCTTTATTTGTATTTCTCTTATGTGGTTATGAGATTAGAGGATGTGAGTAATGCTATTTATTTTATTCATTTTCAATTTACGGTTTCAAATTATTCCCTTTCGGATTCTATGTCCTAATAATATTATTATAATCTGATTTGCTGTACATGAGTATATCCAACAAAATATAGGGATTTAGACCATAAGGCTTTACGGAGTCATTTCAACACATAAGGCTTTTGACAGGATGATTTTGTGTTTGGTTAAAATAAGAGACAATGATTGAGGAAGTCTGTTTGTTTTAGAATTATGGAATGCCAAGTGTAATGATGTAATAAACTAAATGAAATTTTATGCCTATCTGTGGTAGGACATGTTGGAAATACATTTGTATATTTCTATATTTATGCCCAAGATCCAATTTGTTGTTTAAATACAATTAAAAGTAATTGCATTTGTTTTTTATCATATTTGTTATTTATTTAAAATAGATTATATGATAAAGTCTTTGATTAAAAATTAGAGACTTGTTATTATAATAGAGATTATAATAAATGAGAAACATGTCTTTTATAAATTTTTGGTCTAAATTGTTCTTGATCATAGAGTCATTGAGAATAGGACATCAATGATTCGGATAGATTAATATGTGTGTAATAGTATTTATTGGATAAATATTAATAGATCTCATTTATTAAATTGCACATATAGATGATGCATAGAGACTTGTTATTATAATAGAGATTATAATAAATGAGAAACATGTCTTTTATAAATTTTTGGTCTAAATTGTTCTTGATCATAGAGTCATTGAGAATAGGACATCAATGATTCGGATAGATTAATATGTGTGTAATAGTATTTATTGGATAAATATTAATAGATCTCATTTATTAAATTGCACATATAGATGATGCATATGTAGATATGATCATTGAACTGACTCAACTGAGAATTCCTAATGGTTAAGATTACCTTAAATTGTCAAAAGGAAATTCTAAAGAAGAAATGAAATAGTTTCCTTTGACCTGAGATTAACATAGTAATTAACATGTTATTTATCATACTTTGATTTCGGACACATAATGTCTCAGGACGTTATTTGAATGAACATTGAGTATGATTAAATGCTTGTAGAATTAATGATTAATCAAGACGGAATCCATCAACTCTTGGTAATGAGTTTGAGCTCTATAATAAAATAAGACCTTGGCCAAGGTATTACAATGAATAAAGAAATGAGTTTCTTTGAGTCA
>NW_017727842.1:106915-107261 GCF_001865875.1 Lupinus angustifolius
ATGAGGATGAGGATGAGGATAGGATAAGGAAGAGGATGAGGATGAGGATGATGATAAAGAGGAGGATAGGATGAGGAGGAGGAGCGTGAGGATGATGAGGAGGAGGAGGATGAGGATGAGGATGAGGAGGAGGATAGGATGAGGATGAGCATAGGATGAGGCTGAGGACGAAGATGGGATGAGGAAGAGGATGAGGACGAAGATGGGATGAGGAAGAGGACAGGATGAGGATGAGGATTAGGATGAGGATAGAACTAGGATGATGAGGAGGATAGGATGAGAATGAGGAGGAGGATAAGGATGAGGACGAGCATGAGGATGAGGATGAGAACGAGGATAGGATGAG
>NW_017727842.1:107361-108295 GCF_001865875.1 Lupinus angustifolius
AGAGGATGAGGATGAGGATGAGGATGAGGAGGAGGATGAGGACAGGATGAGGATGAGGAGGAGGATGAGGATAACGAGGAGGATAGGATGACGATGAGGAGGAGGACGGTGAGGATGAGGAGGAGGAGGAGGAGGAGGTGGAGGATGAGGATAGGATGAGTATAAGGATGAGGATAGGATGAGGAGGAGGATAGGATGAAGATGAGGAAAGGGTGAGGATGAGGATGAGGATGAGCATGAGGATGAGGATAGGATGAGGATCAGGATGATGATGAGGGATGAGGATAGGACTAGGATGAGGAGGAGGATAGGATGAGAATGAGGAGGAGGATGAGGATGAGGAAGAGCATCAGGATGAGGACGAGGATAGGATGAGCATGAGCATGAGGATGAGGATTAGGATAGGATGAGGATGGGGACGAGGATGAGGATGAGGATTAGGATAGGATGATGATAAGGATGAGGTTTGGATAGGATGAGGATGAGGATAGGATAAGGATGAGGTGGAGTAGGAGGAGGAGGAGGATGAAGATAACGATGAGGATGAGGATAGGATGAGGATGAGGAGAGGAGGAGGAATTGGAGGAAGAGGATTAAGATGAGGATGAGGATAAGGATAAGGATGAGGAGGAGGATAGAACGATGATGAGGAGGATAGAACGATGATGAGGATGAGGATTAGGATAGGATGAGGATGGGGATGAGGATGAGGAAGAGGATAGGATGAGGCTGAGGATGAGGATGAGGACAAAGATAGGATAAGGATGAGGATCGGGATAGGATGAGGAGGATGAGGGTGGAGATAGGATGGGGAGGATGAGGAGGAGGATGAGGATAGGATTACGATGAGGATGAGGATGAGCATGAGCATGAGGATGGGGATGAGGATCAGGATGAGGATGAGGATGAGGATGAGGATTGGATGAGGAGGAGG
>NW_017727842.1:108395-111023 GCF_001865875.1 Lupinus angustifolius
TTGGAGAATTTAATTTTGATCAAATAAATAATTTATGGAATATTATTTTAATTCTATGCTAGCACTAAGAATTAAATAATAAAGAAAATAAATTCTAAAATTAATTATTTGTAGCTGAAAAATAAAAGATGAGTTATTATGTTGTTTTATGAAACAATATATGGTAAATGGTTTGATACATTTTAAACCAATAGGTACCATTTGAAGAGTTATAATCTTTTAATAAAGATATCACAAAAGGATGAAGAGGTGTGCAAAAGTGGAGGGAACTTTTTTTTGTTCTCACCCACTGTGCGTATATATATATATGTGTGTCCGTGAATAAATTGAAATGGGAAAGACACATAACATACATAATTATTCATTGCACAGATAATGCTCCTTCTTTCTCAATCTTCTTTTTTTCTTTATTTGCTACACTTATATACAAAAGAATTTTGTGAATAAGAAATTCTGAATTTAGAGTGTTATATTTTCTGTTCCATTGGTTCAAAGAGTTGATAGCAAAGGTTGGTCTCGGTGTGGATATACGCGTAGAGTCTTCATAATTTTGAAGAACAACTTTAAAGATTCAACAACTACAACCGGGTACGGACTTTATATACAGTTTTTAGTTATATATAATTTTAGACACAAATAGATTCATGTTTATTCCGCTGCGTGTGTTATGAACACTATTAAAATTTCTTTCAGGACATGAGCACCTTTTCCTCATATAAATAGCACCAAGTGGCTTATTACGAAAACATTCAAGTCTTGAATTATTACTCGTTGTTTGTGCTCTACCCAGAGCATATGAGTTCCATCAAATGCATTCACTAAGTATCGACTTGTTGGTCTAGCCATATCATCTTTATATGGTCTTTAATTTTTCATTCATGTTTAAGGTAATTTTACTGGTTTGAATCATAATGCATACTATATGCATAAATTTATCCCCATATAATAAATTTACTCATTCAGTTTGGCTAATGTTATCATCCACTTTCAGAGAACTTTTATGTGGTTATTTGATCACTGTCTCTTGTGATGTGGTGGATTTCACACCATTTTCTAATAAATATGAAAATCTCTAATCTTTACTTTGCTTAGTGCTGATTAGGTTCATGTCTTTACTTTTTCTTAGTAACTTGTTCTTGCAATGAATATAAATCAATTACATATCTATTCATAAACTAACTAAATTTGCATGCAATGAAATAGTGCTTAGAGTCCTAAATATAATGGTAATGGACAAACTACAATTTGTTTAAATGTTTATGTGAAAAGGCATGTATGATATATGGTAAGTATCATGTGCATTTTCATAAGAAACTCAACATCCCCAACTCTTTGACTTAGTATGATTTTACCATAAACGTGATTAATGTGTTAAATTACATGTCTATATCTCAAATTAAGAGATGTTTTAGGGAAGGAAATGTCACAAATTGTTGCTATTAACATTGAACATAAACCGTGTAATACCGTAATTTTATGTGCGTGTTTTACTTATTATTTAATTGACAAGCGATTAATTTTTGAAATTCATAGGTATTGATTTAGGCTAAACCTCAGTTGAGTTTTAGTCTTTTATTGTGATTTCCTAATTTATAGTAAAATTTCATATTTTTCTGAGACGGAAAGTCTTCGGGCCTTTTTTGGGCCCAAATTCACCCTAAATTCAGCCCAAATGTGATTTTTGAGATCTGTAACTCGGAATTGAATTCTAATTGCACTGTTGGCTTCAAAATAATATTTAGAATCAAAATAGACACCAATTTTGTCCATAACTCATATCTAGATATTTTTCACTTTGAAATCTAAGTTTCGACGTTCTAAATGTAACCCTAATTTGAGAGATTTTTAACCTCCGGCCGAGTTTTAACTGACAATACTCGGGCATGGTTTTAATTACAATGTTTCATCGCATTAGTCAAATTACCCAATCATGAGTCAAGCTTTCTTGTTGAATAAGCAAAAGTACAATCACTTACATAATCCCTAAATCACTCATCAACTCCTTACACCATCATGATTTTGGGGAACCACTTTGATCTCTCCCCAAATCTGATTTCCCTCTCTATAAAAGCAACCCCTTGGACTTGAGGGAGAACACTTTTTGTCCTCACTTCTCACTTTGCATTCTAAGCACTTTTAAGAGATTTCAAGGTATTTCTCTTCTTGTTTTATCAATCTCTCACACATACACCATTAGATAGTTATCATCTTTTAGTATGTTGTTCTTGATTATGTGATCAACACTATCAACCCTTGTGGTTGCTTTAGAATGAAATGTGTTGAGATGACCATAGAGTTTTATGGAACCAACTTAAGTTAGCTTACTTTAAAGTGGTAAGTTTAACTTAAGAGATCTTGATTTAAAATATTAACTTTTGATATATTGTTCTTGATTATATGATCAACACTATCAACTCTTGTGGTTGCTTTAGAATGAAATGTGTTGAGATGACCATAGAGTTTTATTGAATCAACTTAAGTTAGCTTACTTTAAAGTGGAAAGTTTAACTTAAGCGATCTTGATTTAAAATGTTAACTTTTGATATGTTGTTCTTGATTATGTGATCAACACTACCAACCCTTGTGGTTGCTTTAGAATGAAATGTGTTGAGATGACCATAGAGTTTT
>NW_017727842.1:111123-131051 GCF_001865875.1 Lupinus angustifolius
GAAATGTGTTGAGATGACCATAGAGTTTTATTGAATCAACTTAAGTTAGCTTACTTTAAAGTGGTAAGTTTAACTTAAGAGATCTTGATTTAAAATATTAACTTTTGATATATTGTTCTTGATTATATGATCAACACTATCAACTCTTGTGGTTGCTTTAGAATGAAATGTGTTGAGATGACCATAGAGTTTTATTGAATCAACTTAAGTTAGCTTACTTTAAAGTGGAAAGTTTAACTTAAGCGATCTTGATTTAAAATGTTAACTTTTGATATGTTGTTCTTGATTATGTGATCAACACTATCAACCCTTGTGGTTGCTTTAGAATGAAATGTGTTGAGATGACCATAGAGTTTTATGGAACCAACTTAAGTTAGCTTACTTTAAAGTGGTAAGTTTAACTTAAGAGATCTTGATTTAAAATATTAACTTTTGATATATTGTTCTTGATTATATGATCAACACTATCAACTCTTGTGGTTGCTTTAGAATGAAATGTGTTGAGATGACCATAGAGTTTTATTGAATCAACTTAAGTTAGCTTACTTTAAAGTGGAAAGTTTAACTTAAGCGATCTTGATTTAAAATGTTAACTTTTGATATGTTGTTCTTGATTATGTGATCAACACTACCAACCCTTGTGGTTGCTTTAGAATGAAATGTGTTGAGATGACCATAGAGTTTTGTTCAATCTACTTTAGTTAGCTTACTTTAAAGTGGTAAGTTTAACATAAAACATCTTCATTTTAAAATATTGTTTTTATGAATGAGATCAACACTATCAACCCTTGTAGTTGCTTTAGAATGAAATGTGTTGAAATGACCATGGAGTTTTATTGTTCAAAAGTATTGAATCCACTTGAGTTAGCTTACTTTAAAATTGTAAGTTTAACTTAAGAGATCTTGATTTAAAGTGTTGACTTTGGTTAAGTAACTAATCTTAAAGTGGTAAATATGACTTAAAAAGTCTTCATGAAAGTATTAATTTATGTTAAAGTTAAAAGGACAAGTTTTGTTCAAGTCTTATTTTTAAAAGGATTGTTTTCTTAAACAAGACTTTCGATGATAAAGGACGGTTCAACAATATATAATCTTGAACCGAATAGATGAAAGTGGTTGAGTCCATGATGGGTCAAAAGATGTCTTTACCTAAGGGTTATCATGCAAGAATTTTAACTCACGAACCTACTGATTTGTTCTTGTGTTTATTTCCGAAGCTTCCGAAGTTGGGTAGCATACTCGTTTCGCACTTTTCACTAAGGGAACCACTCGCACAACACTCGTAGGTGAGGGAGAATACATTGTGACACAGTAGTGTCAGGATATGACATTCGGACCTCCTAAACTACCTCAAAAGTTTGAAGTTGTCTTGGGTATTAAGAAATCTCATACTTAATCGATTATTTGTCTAGTAGGATTAAGTACGAATGATCTCTTATGTCATATCATTTAAGTTATGTCTATGTGTGGAGTAATGTTTTGGTTATCCATGAATGAACATTACTCGAATGATAGTAACTAGGAAGGATCAGCTATCCCTTGAGATATTCGATTTTCCGTATTCTATAACCCCCCGTCTGATGGTCATAATCGATTACCATGGTTGATAATCGATTATCGATATCAAAAATCAGAATCTTGTAGCTATTGTAACTAGGAGCAATCGATTAACCCTTTTACATAATCGATTATCGATATCAAAAATCAGAATCTTGTAGCTATTGTAACTAGGAGCAATCGATTAACCCTTTTACATAATCGATTATCGATATCAAAAATCAGAATCTTGTAGCTACTGTAATCGATTAACATGTAACATAATCGATTATCTATATTCTAAAATCTCTCTGTCCAATGGACATAATCGATTACCTGGTCTGGTAATCGATTATCGATATCATAAGTCATAATTCTTTTAGTTACTGTAACTAGGAATAATCGATTAACCTTTGGTATAATCGATTATTAGTGTTATAAAATCGTCTGAATGACGGAAAGTATGAGAATGCGAGTAATACAAGATAAAATACTTTAAAAAGGAATGATGTCCCAAAGATGAAACAAATACCTATCACTACAGCATAAGTAAAAGTTATCTACTGGTAGTATAGGTTGTTGGTGGTAACAGGATTACTAAGGACCCTCCTGACAAGGTTGTTGACTGTTATGTTGTTAAGGGCGAGGCTCAAAAGGTCATGTTTACCATGCAGCGAGATCGTCTGACCGTAAGTGGCTTGGCCTATGGGTCGTCCAGGGTGATTCAGTGATGGTCCATAATGGTGAGGATATTATTCCTCTTTTATGTTATGACGTAAGATCGGACCCCACAAGAAGCATTCCTTTGAGAAATGTCTTAGGCTGGGCCGATCATGTATAAATAAATAGTGATTAAAATATTTAATCGACTAACCTCAGTTAGTGTGCATACTCATTATAAACAATAAAGTAGTGGAGACAAAAGTTATAGGAGACGAATGAGCCTCGAGATGTTGAGAGGGACAACAATGATGGTGATGCGTCAGCAAAAGCCTTGAGAGTGAGTCTAGGTGAGACAAGTCCCTTGTATTCCTGGGTGAGGTATTCTGTTGGGTCAGACAATTCTCACAGCGCAAACTAGACAATCTCTGACAACCACTTTTTGCAACCAGGATCGATGAGAGAGATGTCCAGAAAGTGTTTGATACAACACTGTCCTAAAATGGACAGTTCCATTGGAACAGATCGATCAATTACTAAGAACGTGATGTCTCGAAAAAGAAATGAATATAAGTAAAACAATTTTTAATGATATATTCAAAAACAAATTCTCATTTTAATCATAATATTCATAAAGTAATATTTGGGACGTTACAAATCGTTGCCTATTTAAATATTAGACAGCAATTTTAAAAAGGTGTTGCCAAAAGTCAAAAAATCATGGCATAAACAAAAGGCAATGTCTCAAACTACCTTAGTTAAAAACATTGTTGCATGTGGCAAAGAGAACGTTTTTTTTTTTACTTTTGGGCACAGTGTTTTTTGTGGTTATAATTGCAGTGAAAAAAAATTAACTTGAAAAATGTTAATCACATTAAACTTTGAGAGAAATAGAGAATCTTACTCAAGTGTTTGAGCATAATGAGAGATTAGCCACTCACTTAGCAGAGTACATCTGATGTCCCATTTTTTGTACCACTCTATATACCATCACTTCGAAAAATAGTGCAACACCAACTTATGCATCAGACAAACCAATATGACCAAAGTGGCCAATATCGTGACCGAGGAAAGTTGTCTCATAATGACCGAGAAATGTTGCACCAACTTGGACCTGACCGAGGAAACCATCATCGACCTGACCGAGAAGATACGCACCAGCTAGACCGTGGCGCACAACAATCTGACCGAGGAGATATGCGTCAGCTTGACTGTGGCGCACAACAACTTGACTGAAGAGATGCGCACCAAATTGACAGAGGCGCATAACTATATGACCGTGCCAATCCAGAACGTCCTGACCGATAGCTATAGGCACATAACAGACCATGACTCTAACAATATGACCAAACCAATAAGGATCACATCAGCCAGAAATAAAACAGTTACTTTCCTCGACCAAGGCTATATATATAACAAGCTTCATCAAATATTTTCTTATATTACTAAGCTTTTGTATCATTGACATATTTAACATGTGTCAAATTAATTTATAGGTTAGTTAAGAGTTGTTAGTTTAGTTAGGCATAATTGCTATATATATAGCTCTCTTTCTTCTTTTCTTCTTTAAGATAATTCAATTGTATTTTTTCAATATTCATTCAATAAAGATCAAGAGGTATTATTCACCTTGTTATTTCTTTTCTTTATTTTATTGTCTCTTTTTTGGATTGTTAATCCAACCATCTCAAGAGTTCTTTTTTTTTATTTGATGGTATCAGAGCTCTTTTAAGAGCTCTAGTGCATTCAATAAATCATGGATCAATCAAAAACTCCATTATCTTCAAGCACAATGCCTTACCTAGCAGACCCTGCACAGGACCCCTCATCTCCAGACTATCTTAACCCATCAGAAAACCCTACCAATCCTTTGGTGTCACCAATACTGAATGGAGAGAATTATCACCAATGGACATGGTCAATGAAGAGAAGTCTCATATCCAAGCAGAAGTGGGAATTTGTAGATGGATCAATAGGAAAACCACACAGAACATACCCTTTATATCGTGCATGGGAAAGGGCAAATAATCTTGTCACATCATGGATAACAAGATCTGTCTCACCCTCCATTTCACAAAGCATAATTTGGATAAACAATGCATTAGAAGTTTGGGAGGAATTAAGTGAGAGATTTTCTCATGTAACCTCTTTAGAATAGCAGATCTTCAAGATTCAATCAAAAATTTCAGACAAGGAGACCTTAGTGTTGGTGAGTATTTCACTGAACTCAAGATCTTCTGGGATGAACTTGACATTTTCAGACCCCTGGTGAAGTGTTCATGCAATTCTCTAGCACACAAAAATGAAGATAAGGCAATAAGATTTCTTAAAGGTTTAAGTGACTCATATAGTGGAGTAATATCTCAAATAATGCTTATGGATCCTCTACCTAGTATGAGCAAGATTCTTTCCCTTGTTACACAAGAAGAAACACAGACAAATGGAAGCAGCATGGATCCAAAGGCAATGACACTTTCAAGAAATTCCAGAAGGGGAAATTTCTCAAGAAGATCCTACAATACAAACAACATAGGGGGCAATAATTCATCTAGAAGAGGAGGAACTGGTACCTATGGAAGAGGGACATCAAACAAGACCATTTCATCTACAAAATTATGTACACGTTGTAAGAAGAATGGCCATACAATGGATACTTGTTACAAACTACATGGATTTTCAGCAAATTTTCCATTCAATAGGGGAGAACATACCAATTTTGCATAAACAAGCATTGAGGATGATCATGAAGGTAAAGAAAAAATGGATACAGAACATCAAGAAGAGAAGATCTTTGGATTAAGCAAACAAGAATATCAAGGACTCATGAGTATGCTACAAGGAACCAAAAATACACAAATAAGTGATGAACATTCCAACAAAGATGATCACTCTAATGTTCTTTCTTCTAATTCAGCAAAGATTGTTGACCAAACTCAAGGTAACTCTAAACTCAAAACTATGTATTGGATATTAGATAGTGGTGCTACAGACCATATTAATCACAACCTATCAAACTTTAGTAACTTCAACAAAACAAGACCAATAAGAGTTAAGCTACCTAATAGAAATGAGGTTATTTCACATATATCTGGAACTATATCTCTCATGCCTAATCTGATTCTGCATAACGTTCTTTACCCGCCAAGCCTTACATATAATCTTCTCTCAATATCAAAGCTTACCCATGATTCTCCTTGTGATTTATGTTTCAATGCTTCTTGTTGTATCATCCGGGGGAGGATCTCTTCGAAGAGGATTGATACAATTAAGGCCTCAAATGGATTCTATGTGCTAAAATCAACAAAGATACCTCATGCAGTGAATGTTTTAATACTTGTAATCCAAGTTTTCATACTTCACACTTATGGCATTACAGATTAGGACATGCCTCTCATATATGTATGAATATCATCAAAGTTAAATTTCCATTTGTTAATAATAGTAGAGAACAATTGTGTGAGATTTGCCATATGGCTAAACAAAAGAAACTTTCATTTGCTATTAGCAATACTCATTCTTTAGCTTGTTTTGACTTGATCCATATTGACATATGGGGATCTTTTTCTGTATCGCCTATGCATGGTCATAAATATTTCTTGACTATTGTTGATGATTGTTCTAGATTTACTTGGATTTATCTTATGAGGTCAAAATCTGAAACTTCAGAACTTTTACAAAGATTCATAGTTATGGTTGAGACTCAATTTTGTCTTAAAATCAAGGCCATAAGAAGTGATAATGGCCCTGAATTCACTCTGAAATTCCTATATGCAAGTAAAGGAATATTGTATCAAACCTCTTGCACATATACTTCTCAACAAAATGGAGTTGTTGAGAGAAAACACCAACATTTATTGAATGTTGCTAGAGCTCTATTGATACAAAGTAACCTACCTAAAATCGTTTGGTCCTATGTTGTGAAACATGCTGCCCACATAATCAACCTTCTACCTACTCCTATCTTAAACAAAAGAACTCCTTATGAGGTGCTTTACATAAGCAATCACACCTACAACACCTTAGGACTTTTGGATCTTTGTGTTATGCAAGCACACAGAAACATTCTAGAACAAAACTTGACCCTTGTGTTGTTAGATGATTTTTCTAGGATACAAACAGAGAGTCAAAGGATACTTTGTTATGCATTTACAAAGTAGAGCCTTAGAAGTAACAAGGAATATAGTCTTTCATGAATCTATGTTTCCATATCAGCACAACACTACTACTCAGCCTAAGATAACTATTCCTTCTAATGATAATTCCTATAGAACCTATGATGACCTTTTTCCAATACACATAAATCTTGATACTTCAAATAGTGCCTCCTCAAGCAGTGATATTCAAAATTCTCCTCAAATTTTTGATGCTGCAAACAATACTTCTTTGAATAACAACTTACAACCTTCACATGAGATTTATCACCAACCTGAAGATACTCTGCCTATCTTAAGAAGAAGTAATAGAACTTCTAAACCCCCTAATTACCTTAGAGATTATTACTTTGCCATTCTTAACAACACCACCTTAAAAACTCAATCCAAATATCCTTTATCTGACTATATATGTTACCACAATTTGTCCATACCTTCTCAAACCAGAGCCTTTTCCATCTCTACTTAATTTGAACCAAAAACCTATTCACAAGCTATAAAAATACCTCACTGGCAGGATGCTATAAATAGTGAATTACAAGCCTTACAGGATAATCATACATGGATTATTACTAACTTACCTAATGATAAGATTGTTATTGGATGCAAATAGGTCTTTAAGATTAAGTATAAAACTGATGGTTCTGTTGAGAGATATAAGGCCAGATTAGTTGCCAGAGGATATAATCAAACAGAGGGGTAGACTATTTAGAAACGTTCTCTCTTGTAGCAAAAATCTCCACTTTTAGGCTTCTCCTAGCTTTAACTTCCATACATAATTGTTCTCTTAAGCAACTAAATGTCAACAATGTTTTTATCCATGAAGACCTTAATGAAATTGTTTACATGACTATTCCCTCTGGCCTTTCTGCTCCTAGTACAAACCATGTATGCAAGCTTGAGAAATCTCTTTATGGCCTCAAACAAGCTAGCAGACAATGGTTTGCCAAGCTTTCAAGCTTTCTCCTCAAGAATGGTTACATAAAAGCCAAAGGGGGATCATTCTCTGTTTGTCAAATGGAGCTCCTCTACATTAATCACAACAATTCTAGTTTATGTAGATGACATAATTCTTACTAGTAATAAATGAATGAGATCTATCACCTTAAAACCATTGTTGATAAGACTTTTAGGATCAAAGATTTAGGAGATTTAAAAAATTTCTTAGGCTTTGAGATTGCTAGAAATAGTAAGGGTATGTCTATGAATCAAAGGAAGTATGCCCTTGAAATCATTTCTAACATTGGCATGCTCGGTTGCAAACTATCTTTTACTCCTATGTCTAGTGAACAACATCTGCATCAAGATTCTACTGAAGCCTTCTCATGCCCTTCTTTATATAGAAGGCTAGTAGGAAGACTTATATATCTTACAAATAGTAGACCTGACATATGCTTCTCTGTCCAACAGCTTGCTCAATTTATGGCTAAACCCACTACAACTCACAATAAGGCTGCCCGTAGAGTCATTAGATACATCAAGGCTACCCCTATTGTTGGGTTATTTTTCTCTAACACCTTTATAGTCCAACTTAAGGCATATAGTGATAGTGACTGGGCTGCCTGCCCAGACACAAGAAGGTCTACTACAGGCTTTTGTATTTACCTTGGTACATCCCTTATTTCATGGAAATCTAAGAAGCAAAGAACTATGTCCAAGAGTTCTTGTGAAGCAGAATACATGGCATTAGCCATAACAGGTTGTGAGATAACTTGGTTAACCTATTTACTTAAGGATTTACAGTTTAACTTTCACTTGCCTTCTTTACTCTATTGTGATAATCAATCTACCATATATATTGCAACTAACCATATTTTCCATGAAAGAACTAAGCATATAGAACTTGATTGTCATACAATCAGAGAGAAATGCACCTCATATAAAATAAAACTCCTTCCTATATCTTCTAACTTATAAAAGAAGGAATCAAATCATTTAGTGCACACCAACTTATGCATCAGACAAACCAATATGATAGAGGAAAGTTGTCTCATAATGACCGAGAAATGTTGCACCAACATGGATCTGACCGAGGAAACCAGCATGGACCTGACCAAGAAGATACGCACCAGCTTGACTATGGCACACAACAATCTGAACGAGGAGATACGCGGCAGCTTGACCATGGCGCACAACAACTTGACCGAAGAGATGCACACCAAATTGACCGAGGCGCATAACTATATGACTGTGCCAATCCAGAACGTCTTGACCGATAGCTATACGCACATAACAGACCATGACTCTAACAATATGACTGAACCAGTAAGGATCACATCAGCCAGAATAAAATCGTTACTGTCCCTGACCAAGGCTATATATATAACAAGCTGCATCAAATATTTTCTTAAATTCCTAAGCTTTTATATAATTGGCATATTTAATATGTGTCAAATTAATTTATAGGTTAGTTAAGAGTTCTTAGTTTAGTTAGGCATAATTGCTATATATATATATAATTGTATTTTTCCACTATCCATTCAATAAATATCAAGAGGTATTATTCACCTTATTGTTTCTTTTCTTGTCTCTTACTTGGATTGTTAATCCAACCATTCGAAGAGTTCTTCTTTTTTTTTCTTTGAAATCTGAAGAGTCTTAAGAAGGGAAATGTTGATGAAATTCTGTGTTCCAACCACATTTCTTTGTTACATAATATTTTCAATTATATTTTTATTGTAATCCACCACCATTATGTGATTTTATATGCCATACTATATATGCAATATATTTTTGTGCTTTTGAATATAAATATATGCATTATAAATCCAGTCAAACACTCACCAGCTCTAACTGTAAATATTAATTTAAATAAATTTTTTACGTTAATAATCAATAAATATATGTCAAATGTATTAAATATTATGACCAAAATATGAATAGAAGTGAGTATTACAAAACATATTAATTAATTTCCTAAAATTTGAAAAGAACTCTTTATTAGTCTAAGTGAAAAAAGCTTGAATCTTTTTAAATAAGAGACTTTAAATTCAACGTGAAATCCAAGTGTCTTAAATTAACAACTTAAAAAAAGATTTATGTTTCATATTTTGTAAGATTAGCCCTTTGCTACTTACAGTTATAGAGCAGTATTATAGTGTAATTAATCACTCATTTATGGGATGGGATGAACAAAAAGACCAGCTACGTTACCGAAAAAAACTCTGTACTCATAAAGAATATAATATATATATATAATTAGTACATCATATAATCATTTAATTAGTACATCATTTAATCATTTATTTTTATTAATGACTTGTATAAAAAAAATTTCTTGTTGGTATATACTTATTTTCCAAAATGATAAATAATAAAATATAATATATATTAACAGTATAAAAATTTATATAATAACAATACATCATTTATTATTTATTTGTATTATTATTATTATTATTATTTAAGAGTCATAACAATATTTAAAATGAGTCATACATTAATAATATAGAAAACTTTTACAATGCGCATCTATCATTTTTTTTTTGTCTGAATGATTACAGTTGGCGTAAGATGAAATTACTTATTGTATAAGAAAAGGTGAAAACGTGTTTGGCACAATAATGGCAATGCTTAATGCATTTCTCCCGGAACCTGTGACTGAGTGGGTTTTTTTATTGCTATATATTACTATTCTCTCTCTCTATCTCATTCTCTCTATATAAATTGTGACGCGTCTTCATTTCTTCTCATTCCCCATTTCCCTTCTCTGAATTCTTCTCCTCCTTCAGATCTCTAAACTCCTCATTCGTCGATCTCAACTTCTCGCAAGGTATATTCACCATTTTTCTCATAAATTTTGCTTCCTTTTCTGCTATAAATTTCAACAAGTGAGTGTTTTTCTTCATACCCATTTCGCATTTCCTTGTTACCTTTCGTTTTTGTCTTCTGGGTACTCTTGTTTCGTTCTGAAATGCCTTATTTTTTATTTAAAGTTCATTTGATCTTATTTTTGTAATTTGGCTAGTCATGTAATGGAATTGTGTGTTTGTGAATTGTGGATGGATCTGTTTTGCTGGCATTTGAAGTGTGAATCTTTCGTTAGATTTGATAACTGAATTTACTATTTGGATATTCTTATTCCATAACTTGTCTCTTGTTTCTTGCGTCTGTGTAGAGATCAAGGATGATGGGTGAACTGAACAATTTTTAAGAAAACCAATTTAATCATTTATATTTTATTTTTGAATATCATATAGATCTGCAAGTGCCTTAATGATTTCTTCACTAGAAAATTATAGATCTTGTTTTCCCTGTAATTGTACTCGATTTTTCAAAAATTCTTATATTGTGCAATGTATATATACCTTATATACCTGTGGATAATGGATCTGTTTTGTTGTTTTGTTTTTTATTACTTTGGATCGTACTATTGTTACATTTTTAACTGGTAATAATCATTTTGTGACAGTGAATATGCATTTTATATGCCGTTGTCTTGAATTTGGGATTTGTGTACTACAGGTTGCTGAGAACAAACTAAAAAGATGGTGAAAATTTGCTGCATTGGAGCTGGGTATGTTGGTGGCCCAACCATGGCTGTCATTGCCTTCAAGTGTCCTGAGATCGAGGTAGTTGTGGTGGATATCGCTGCACCGCGAATTAATGCCTGGAACAGCGACCACCTCCCAATCTATGAGCCAGGCCTTGATGATGTGGTGAAGCAATGCAGGGGGAAGAACCTTTTCTTCAGCACAGATGTAGAGAAACATGTTGCTGAGGCTGATATAGTCTTTGTCTCAGTGAACACCCCGACAAAAACTCAGGGGCTTGGAGCAGGAAAGGCAGCTGATCTGACTTATTGGGAGAGTGCTGCTAGGATGATTGCTGATGTTTCGAAATCGGACAAAATCGTGGTTGAGAAATCAACTGTCCCGGTTAAAACTGCCGAGGCAATTGAGAGGATTCTAACTCACAATAGGAAAGGCATCAATTTTAACATTTTGTCTAACCCTGAATTTCTTGCTGAGGGTACAGCAATTGCAGACCTGTTTAACCCTGATCGAGTCCTTATCGGAGGCCGGGAGACCCCAGAAGGTCAAAAGGCTATTAAGGCTTTGAAAGATGTTTATGCTCATTGGGTCCCTGATGACAGAATCCTTTGCACCAATTTGTGGTCTGCTGAACTATCAAAGCTTGCTGCCAATGCTTTTCTGGCACAGAGGATCTCCTCTGTGAATGCTATGTCTGCACTCTGTGAGGCAACTGGTGCTGATGTCTCTCAGGTATCCCACTCAATTGGAACAGACTCAAGAATTGGACCCAAATTCTTGAATGCCAGTGTCGGATTTGGAGGCTCCTGCTTCCAGAAGGACATATTGAACTTGGTCTATATCTGTGAGTGCAATGGCCTTCCTGAGGTAGCCAACTACTGGAAACAAGTCATTAAGGTGAATGACTACCAGAAAACTCGGTTCGTTAACCGAGTCGTTTCTTCAATGTTCAACACAGTCTCAGGGAAGAAAATTGCTATCTTGGGTTTTGCTTTCAAGAAGGACACCGGTGACACTAGGGAGACTCCAGCCATTGATGTGTGCAAGGGGCTGTTGGGAGACAAGGCAAAGCTGGCAATATATGATCCACAGGTTACCGAAGAACAAATTCTGAGGGATCTGTCAATGAAGAAGTTTGATTGGGATCATCCTGCTCATCTTCAACCATCAAGCCCGACAACTTCCACCAACAAGCAAGTTTCTGTGGTTTGGGATGCGTATGAGGCAATCAAGGATGCACATGGTATCTGTATCTTGACTGAGTGGGATGAGTTCAAGAAGCTTGATTACCAAAAAGTTTTTGAAAACATGCAGAAGCCAGCATTCGTGTTTGATGGCCGGAACGTTGTGGATGCTAACAAGCTGAGGGAGATTGGATTTATTGTTTATTCCATTGGCAAGCCACTAGATGCATGGCTCAAGGACATGCCTGCAGTGGCTTAAAGGAAATGCAGAGTGTTGAGTTGCCTTTATGGTTGAATTTATCAGACTTTCATAGAGAATGTCCCCTCTATATGCTATTGTTTTAGGGTTTAGATTTCTGTTGCTGTTGTTGCTTTATGTTACTTTTATTTGCTCAGGTTTTGTGGCATGTTAGAGCCTAATTTCCAAAGTATTGTCCTTAGCTAGCTAAAAATACTTATTTGTTGACTTGTTTAATGTAATAAGTGGGGTACTGGAGGAAATTTTATACAATGGATATAATTTCTTTAATGTTACTTTTGTTACTTTACATGGAATGCAATATTTTTATTCCGTCACTACCTCTCTATTAAATAATGATTCTCAGATTCTCCTTCCTTGAAGAATGGGCGACTAGTGCATAAACAAATAAATGGTTTTTTGTACTATGAGTAAGGAAGTAATCCCTTTTGAAATGTGTGGTTGTCTTTTTCGACAAGTATTACTCACAAAAATTGAACCCTTGACATTTTGGTCTTTATGAAATTTAGTAGCGTTTTATATCACTAAATCAATGTTTTGTTAGTAATAAATAAATAAATAGGTTGAAGACATAAGTAAATTAGCAATTTAGAATTTATTAGGAGCTTTCGTCTTGTTGCATATTCACATGGCTCCAACCATATTCTCACTCCTTCAATAGAAGATTTTTACTTTGAAGTAATTGTGATAGATGATATATGATTAAGATTTAGATGTAAAAATTGGAATCATTAACATTTTTTCTATGATATAGTGTAGTCATTTCATGTTAATGGACATGGTTTATAGATTATAGTAGACTGCCTCCCCCTCTATACATAATTTTAAGGTTATGCTCTTGCACCTGTTTTTTTATTTATCTCAAATAAAAAAAATACTTAACTATAATGAATGAGAGTATTCTATATTAAAATGATACAAGGTTGTCCATGTGCAATATAATAAATGATTTTTAATATCAATTTTTTTAAAAATATTTAATAAATTGACATTATTTAATTGAAAATGCATCAAACACAGTTGATTCCCTAATTTCAGTCAATCTTTCCATAAGGTGTAGGATTCCTTGATAGTACAAAAAAATTATTTTTTATTAAAAGTATTAAATTTTGTTTATAATTCACATATACTGTTAAAAAAGATTTTTGGACTAAGAAGAAAATTTTTATTACCAAAATGTTTAAGTACAAACCGATCATAGATCCAGGCTAAACACTAAGAGACTAAGAGGTTGTAAAAGACAACCTATCAGGATCATCTAGAGCTAAGTTTGTCACAGTACAATTTCAATCCTTTATGTACTATAGCTCTATCACAAATTGTTCTAATTATACTAGGACTGGTGTATACAGTAGTGGTGTTATTTTGAAAAATACACAAGTTTCGCATCTTCCATATTGCATACATGGTTTCTGCAATAGCCATCTTCACCAGTTTGCATTTCATGCTCTTCCCTCTGGTTTGAGCTTCAACCCATTGCAGTTCTGTTTTCCATCCCCCTAGGCGATGTTTGATTTTCATCTAGTTGAGCACTTGTGTCCATATTTCTGTAGTATGGGCACACGTGAAGAAAATGTGTTCAGTGGACTCCATATGATCACAAAATGTACATTTACCATCTGTCCATATTCCGAACTTTTGCAATCTTTCTTTGGTTGGTAATCTGTCCTAGCATCCCATCCATATAGTGAATTGGGCTCTTAGTCTTGCACTATTGCCATAGAAGATCCTCCTCCAGCTGACCTTTTGTTTTTAGCCTCTAATTTCCATATACATATTCCTTGTGTTGAAATTGCCATAAATATTAGCTTCAATCCAGCTCACTATTTGCATTAGCTGAGTTCTGTGTTTGAGAACAGATTTTAGGATCCAAGAGCAGTTAGAGTTAGGTTGGTATGTGTTGATGTCTTCTCCCTTTAGGTAGTAAGTATGGATCCATTTAATCCATAGCTTATCTGACTTAGATGCAATGTGCCAGTGTAACTTGGCCATAATGGCCTTATTCCAGTCAACCAGAGCAACGATATTTAATCCTCCAACTTGTTTAGGATCACATATATGTGTCCAAGCCACATGAGCTTTTATACTGTGTTCATTTTTGCCACTCCACACAAATATCCTGCATTTAGTTTCCAATAGAGATAGTACCTTTTTTGGAAGTGGAAATACCTACATCTAGTAGTTGGTTATTGAGAATAGCACACTTTTTATCAACTGAAGTCTTCCTGCATAGCTAAGGAGCCTTGTATTCCAATGTTTTAGTCTAGTGGTGATCTTCTCAATCAATGGAGCACATATGTTGATTGTGAGTTTCTTGTTGGCCAAAGGGACACCCAAGTATTTAAATGGTAGAGATCCCATAGTAAAACTAGTAGCAATTTTGATTGAGTCTTGTGTTGTTTTGTCAATCCCTCCTAAGTAAACATGGCATTTTGTGGGGCAGGCTTTCAATCTTGTACTATCTGAGAATTGTTTGAATTTGTCCATGAGTAGCTTCAATGATATGAGGTCTCCTCTGCAAAAAAGCAAAAGGTCATCAACAAAGCAAAGGTTTGTGATCCACATTTGCTCACATTTCGGATGGAAATTGAAATTGATGCGAACCTCTAGGGGTGGTTTGCTTTCTTTGCCGATCGTTATTACCTGAAAATTAATTTGACTCGTGGAATAACAATTTTATATGAATGTCCATATTTTTTGGGTATGATTATAGGTGAAATGTGTATGGAATTAGTGTTTGGGATGAATTGGTGTTTATTTTTTGTTTATGAATTTTTATGTGTTTGTGTTGGATAAAAGAAAATGGAAAAGGATGAAGATGGAGGCGCCACAAGCAAAGTAGCTTGAGAAGCCAAAGATGTTCTCCACAAGGAAGGATCCTTGATAATAACAAGGTTAAGGCGTCACACCAATGGTGATAAGCCTATGAACGCCACAAGAACTAGTCTTGATAAGTTCTAAGTTAGGAGCAAATCTTAACTAAAGAGGAATTAATCCAAACAAAATTCAACTTAATTCATTCATGCTGAAAATGAATACATAAATAGGAATTCTGAAATTGACTAAGTCCTAATTTGAATTTCAAAAACCTAATTAAACATGTAATTAATTGGTCTTTAGTGGGAGTTTAATTGGAGATTTGTCTTGGCATGGATTTGGCTTAATTCCCTTGAGTATTCAGCCATGTTCTTATTTGTTTTGTGCCTTGCTTGGCTGATTTTGAATGTGGACGTATTCCTCAATGAAAAGGCTTGAGAAGGAAAGCTCATAAATGATTGGATCTTCATGTTTTTGGCCATGTGTTGGAATTCGAATTTGAGTAGATTGATTGCCTCTTGATTCTTGTCAATCTAAATTGAAGCCTAAAGATTCACACGCCCCTTTTTTGAATGAAAAGGCTTTACTACTTGCCTTTCTTGGATAGAACATAAATGCTTTGAATCCGACTTAAATTGTTTCCTTTCTTGAATGATCATTCCATTGAATGAGACTTGATGAGATTAAACTAGGCTGACTGATCTTTTTAGTCATGTTCTCCATGAAAAGAATTGTCCAAGCTTTGTGATTATTTTGCTTGATTCTTGCCTAAACCGAATTACTTCCCTTGGCCTAGGATTTTGTAAATATTTCACCATCCTTCCCTCACATGATTAGCCCTTGACTTTGGTTGGCCGAATCCCCCTTAGTCTTCCTTAGTTGTGCCAAGTTAGCCCATTCCCTCTTCAATTTAAGAGATTTAGTCATGCCTAATCAACCTATTTGGCCACTAATGGGCCATGATACAAGTAATTAAATTCTCAACCCTCATATTACATGATTTAAATAAAAATACTTAACAATAATTTAAAATAAATCCTAAGACTACCCATGAGAATAAAATCTCAATTTATTGAAAATAATAACTAAAAACTATCATAATTTCCTTACAAGAATGTGGACTCCAAGTGGCTCTCCTACTTGTAAGATTGTCCTCCATAAATCATAGGTTGTCCCCTTGGTTTAAATCAGAAATTGTGGTCCTGTTTCAGTTGTTGGAGAACTCTGTGTAAGTATTTCATTACTAAGACAAAGAGTAGTGGTGATAAGGGGTCCTCTTGCCTGAGTCCTCTCTTAGCTTGAAGTACTGTAGTAGGTTCGCGATTCACTGAGTATCGGTAGAACACAGTTTTCAGACAAACCATAGTCCATCTAACAAATTGATGAGGGAATCCCAACTCTTTCATGATGTTCTCCAATGCATCCCAATCAACTGTATCATAAACTTTATGGATATCCATTTGTATCATGCATCTTGGTGAGATCCCACTACGACAATAACCTCTCACCAATTCTTGTGCTAGTATGATGTTGTCGTGAATCACCTTACTTGGAATGAAGGCAAACTAGCTATCATCAACCACCTGGTTAATGACTCTGCTTAGTCTGGTAGTAAGTATCTTGGAGATAATTTTGTAAATAGTTGTACAACATGAAATTGGTCTCATGTCTTTCATGGTGGCCACATCATTTGTTTTTAGCAGCATTGTTACTAGTGTGCAATTGACAGCATGGTAGATTTTCTCCTCTAAGAAGAATTCATTTACAGCTTTCCACATATCTTCTTTGATGATATCCCAAGTTGCTTTGAAAAAATGAGCATTGTATCCATCAATCTTGGGGGCTTTATTATCACCTATATTTTGCAAGGCTTCCCAAACTTCTTTTTCATGCACCCTTTGGGTTAGGCTGGTGGCCAATTCTCTATTAAGGAATTTACCATTTCAAAGTGCTATCAGATTCACACCTTTCCTATGGGCATTGGATGTACCTATTAGGTTTGTGTAGAAGGAGAGCACTTCTAGTCTAATGTCCTCTTGAGTAGTGATTGAGGTCCCATATAGTTTTGTCAGTTTGTAGATGCCTTTCTTCCTACTTTTATCTTTCACAGTAGCATGAAAGAATGAATTGTTGCCATCCCCTAGTTGGAGCCAGTTAATATTTGACTTTTGTTGTAGGACTTCTTCTTCTATTTTATGAAGTTCCATGAGTTTATCAGTGTAGTTTTTCACATCCATCAAAAGTTGTGGATTAAATTTGTCCAGTTGTAGGAGGGTTTGAGCCTCATTTAACCTTGCTCTTGTTGTGTGGACTTGATCAGAAATACCAGAGTATTTTCTACCCAGCATCCTCAACTTAGGTTGGAGCCTTTTTAGTTTCATCCACAAATAGTACATAGGCTTACATGTTATAGGTTTATCCCAACTTTGTTTTACACAAGGAAGGAATAGTTCTTCCTTACACAGACAGTTCAAGAACCTGAATAAGTGTGCCTTTGTTTTTGTCATGTTCTAGTATTGTAGTAGCAGAGGAGCATGATCTGATATATTTGTGGGGAGAACCTCAATCCTTATATCATTGTATTGTTGAAACCAATGGACATTGCAGATTGCTCTATCAATTCTTGAGTAAATTAGCCCAATATCTGTATGCTTGTTTGACCAAGTAAAGTGTGTTCCATGAGTGTCAACTTCAAACAGTCTTACTGATTGCATCATATATTCCAGGTCTGCATATACCTGAAGTTGAACCCGAGATCCTCCACAATTGTCATTTGTACCTAAGACATTATTAAAGTCCCCAAGTGTTATCCATGGTCCTATCAAACCATGTGAAATTTTGTTATATCTTGCCAGAGTATTCTTGTTATGTCAACTTGGTTATGTGCATATACCACTGTTACCCAGCATTTAAAGTTCTCATCCAAATAAAGACACCCAGGTACATCAACTGATCTGTGGAGTGATTTCAATTCACTCTGACCTTTCTATAGTCCCACATACACCAAATTCTTCCATTCTCATGATTTGTATAATTGTCACAATATTGCCAATAGTGATCAAATCATTTTCTGATCTTCTCTGCGTTGGTGCTCTTCACTCTGGTTTCCAAAAGTAAAGCAATAGCCATGTGTAATGATCTGAGACGGGAGTTGATCTCACGATGTCTAGCTAATTTATTCAACCCCCTAACATTCCATGATAGCATCATGGGACTTTTTCATTTTCCCCTGCTGTATCATCTCCCAATCGTATAAGGGAGTAACCATTGTGGCATTGTAGTGTAAAGGTTGTGTTATCAGTAGTGCTAATTGTTGTTACATCCTTTTCTTTTCTCCCACTCCCAATGGTAATCCAAGGTTGTTTTTGTGTTACATTAGGATCCTCTTCCTTCCCAGATGTAGTTCCATTGGCCTCAGGGATAGTTATCTTCTTTTTCCAGATTGGTTTAGGTTTGCGTTTGGGTCTCTTTGGCACCTGTTTTGCACAATCGTGCCCAATTGAGAGGCACTTTTCACAGTAAGGAGGCTTCCATTCATATTCAATCTTCTTTCCTAAGTGGTCCTTGATCATGACAGTTTCTTTCAACTTGGATGTTACATCCACTTCAACCAGGATTCGTGCGTATGTAACTCTGAGTTTTTTGTTGTGCACTCATCCGTTGTTATAGGTCTTCCCACTGCACTTGCAATTTTAGGTACGCTTTTTTCTCCCCATAGGTGTAGTGGTAGTTGAGGTAGTTTTATCCAGGTTGGTAGGACCCTTAATATATCATTCTTTTGCTCCAAATCTGGTGTCCATTGTCGCAGGAACATAGGCATGCCATATATAGTATATGGGCCATTAGTTAAGACATCATCTCTTTCTTGGCCAGATTTGAGTCGAATTAGAAAGTAACTCTTTTCATTGTAGTATAAATCAGGTAGTGCTATATAATTCCATACCTTTTGCATGAAGGTCTTCACCGTGTTCATAGATAGGTCGCTCCCAAATGCATACATTATTAGTGTCTTTTCCCAAAATTGCATCTCAGTTGTGACATTGTAACACCGCGAATTTTACGATTTTGAATTATAAGATTTTACTAATATTTTCATTAATTATATATTCGAAAATGAATTTCTGGGAATTTTAGGTAAAGAATTAGATGAAACTCTAGTTGAGTTTTATTCTTGAAATTTTATTTCCGATTTTGTGGTAAATGTTGGTAATTTCCGGAGACAGTCGGTTCTGAACCACTGTCGGGGCCGAAAGACGCCCAGTACGGCTCAAAAAGCGTTTTTTTGAGTTCTGTAACTCGGAAACGAATTCCGATCGTGCCGTTGACTTCGTAATTTTATTTCGAGTCAATATAGACTCTGAGTACACTCATACCTATTTTCTAAATATTTTTCACTCGGAATGCCGAAATCCGAAATTCTAATCGGATATTAGGATCGGGTGATTTATAATACCCGATCAAGTATGGGCCGATAATACTCGGGCATGGTTATCGCATGTGTCCGCAGGGTGATCATTTCGCATTGGGATGAGAGATTTGACTTCCATAAAGCAAATCCTCCATCACTTTCACCCATATCTCATGAGCTCATCATTAGCCACCCTAGGAGATTTGTCATTATTGCCTAGAGGAAATCTGATTTCCCTCTCTCCTTAAACCCTCACACTCTCTCATTTGCAAAAAATTTCAAGAGAAGGTAAAAACCATCTCTTCATTTTCTCTCATTTTCTCATGTCTTCTTCCATCTTCAATCCTTAATCTCTCAACATCCAACCAATGGATGTTGATGAGATTTAAGTATGTCGCTCAAGAGTATGTCAAGAACATA
>NW_017727842.1:131151-132049 GCF_001865875.1 Lupinus angustifolius
CCAAGATTTTTATGTTTGAATGCTTTTGAATATATATGATTGTTGATTAAATGTGTTGAATATTGTACATGAATGTTGTTGGGAACTTTTCTGGGTGCAGGTGTTTGAAAAACCATGTTTAAATGTGTTTCAGTTGTCAAAAAGGGCAAAAATTAGTATTCTGTCCAAGTCCCTGTTGCTTGGGCGAGCAAGGCGTCGCCGGGGCGAGCAAAAGTCCGCCTGGGCGAGCAAAAGCCCGACCGAGCGAGCAAAAACCCGACCGAGCGAACGTCCGCCCGGGCGAGCAAAAGTCCGCCCGGGCGAGCAAAAACCCGCTTCGGCGAAAAAAAAATCCAGAATTTAATGAGTTTCTAGAACTCTCTCGCCTGGGCGAGAAGAGACCTCGCTTGGGCGATAATACCTTCGCCTGGGCGAGGAAAGCTCCAGTTTATTTGGGATTTAAAGAGGAATTGACGCTTGAGCGACTGGTCCCCGCTTGGGCGAGGGACGGTGTGGGAAGATTGGAATAAAATGATATTGGGAACAATGTGATTAACCCGGGTATGGTTTGTTGTGATATAAAGGTTGTGGAATGAGATCATGGCTTAGATGTGAAGCATGACTCCGCAAAGGTATGAAAGCATTGTTTGTTTTTATGCCTTGTTGGGAAAGTATCCGACTTGAGGTCGTGAACTAGGGGGGTACCCTAGTAAGGATACATGATATCACTGAACAACGATCGACCGACCGTAAGAGGCTTGGTCATGTGACCGTCCAGAAGTATTCGGTGATGGGTTGTTATGATTGAGATGTTACCTGGAGCATGTACGGTTGACGTACTATCGGGTCCCACGAGAAGCATTCCTTGTCGGGAGATGGCTTAAGGATGGGTCGATCATGTTTTTGATTAATACATTTG
>NW_017727842.1:132149-140325 GCF_001865875.1 Lupinus angustifolius
TGAACTAAATATGACTTAACCGTTTATATGCATTGCGTTATTCAGGAAATTGTGAATCAGGTTAAGTTATCATTTGATAACGATAAGTCGATTTTCTGCATTCGAGTTACTTAAAGTGATGTCCCGGAAAAGGAAGGTTTTAAAAAGGAAACAATTTTATACATCACCATTTCAAAAAAAAATTTTACCCATTTTTCCGCAATGTTTTTTAGAAGTATTTTTTGGGGCGTTACAATCCTCGTCATTGATTTATACTTCTATCTCGCCATCAATTATAGTTGGTGCCATGAACCCAATTGATAGCCCTCAATTAGAGATTCTGTTGTATTTGATTACATCTATCGATGGTTGTGGTAGTTTCTCCTCAAGTGCATGTTTGATTGGTTGGGTTGGAGGTTGGGGTGTCAATAATTCTTTTTGTGTTTCATCCTCCATTTCCCTTTCATTTTGCCCTTTTGTTCGTTTGTATGTCGTTTTCTCCGTATTGTGAGTGTTGATTGAGGTTTGATGTTGATTCCATCGATGTAGGCATCACCGCCTTCTTCTTCGACCGGTAAACACCCCTTTTCACCACGGTTGTTGCAAATCCTTTCGTGAATTAATTGTGATATAGTTTTTAAACTTTAAAAATATACTTTTCAAATTTGTTAATCATTCAAATGCCTTATCCATGGAAATTTATTTTCTTATAAACCATTAATAAAAATATAATAAAAACATATAGTTATCTTAGTAATGAAATATGAATATTGGATAATGTGTTAACAATATAAACTTTTACAGTGCAAGTGTGTATGTGTTTCTCAATTAAAAATATGCTATATACACATTATTAAATTTAAAAAATAAAGACTAAAGAAAATATTTAAAACAAGAGTAAAGTCTCCTTTTGTCCCTTAAAAAAATTTCTTCTATTAATTTGGTCACTTAAAAATTGATAAACCAAAAATGTTCCTCAAAAATATTAAAGGTAAGTCAAATTAATCATTTTAATCATTTTTATGATTATTATTTTTTGGATATTTTGTCCCAATCAGTGATTATTTCGACTCACATTTATGATTTTTGAGTACGAATTTTGATTTTTAATTTTTAGGGATTAAATTTGTATAAAAAAATTTATGGATAACATTTACTCTAAAAATGAAACTCATACAGTAGAGAACTAGAGATGCTAATATCTGGTTATAGGTAAGGCTTTTTTGTTAAAAGGTAGTTGTAACATTGCCGCAGTAAATTTGTAAGTGAAGCAATTTGTAACAGCAATCACACATTCCATTAAAGCTTCTGAAGAATTTAAATGATTTAGAAAACAATATTTTAGTGATTCTTTGCCATTTTCTGCTTCTAAAATTTCTCATCTTTCATTATAGGAGCACTTGCTGTCTTTACTTAATTTACAGAAAATGAGTAGTTGTGTAACAATTTTGTGAATCAAAACAACTTTACTAGAAAAAGAAAGGAGATCCATAATTTCTTTTTCTGTAGAAAGGAGAAATGTTAAGCACGGATTTCGTTTTTAGCAGATAGCCATATATAGAGAAATTTCTCTAGAAATTGAATTACTTCTATTATATTATATTACCCCACGTGAAGATATGAATTTCCTAAATTATTCGTTGTGATGAATGAGACAGAATCTTATAATTTTCAGTGTCACCGTACCCTCTTTCTTCCATCGTTTTCTTCCTTTACCTAACAAGATTTGGCCTATTTGTCATTACTTAATTAATATTCATTACTTGTACCCAAAAATTAATATTCATTACTTGTTCCCAAAAATTAATATTCATTATATTTGTTATTACTTGTTTTTATTACAATCAGACACTTTGTCTTTTTTCAACATTGCTTATTAGTAGAACGCTATTAAATATAAGATGGAAGAAAATCAACGTAAGTGTTGAAGTAAGTGTTATTAGATATTGTTATCGAATATTATTTTACACTTTATATTATTTTTGGATTATTTTACATGCCATTGAAGATTGAATGAATTAAACAGTTGGTTAAACTCCTATATACATGAAGCGATCATGACTCAATCATTTGTCATTTATATTGGATTTTATTGTTTGTGTTTGTACATTTTACATCAAGTATAATACATCAGAAAGGTGTGGAGAAATTCGTTCAAGTTTATATTTATCCATTTTAAAATAGTAACCATGAAATTTTTTAATCCAAGTAAGAGGTAATTAAATATTACAGAATTTACATACAAGTATAACTGAAATCACATCTCCTGATGTTTGTCTTCTCAATTAAATTTAGCATATTTACTAAAAAGAAAAATATTTTCGTACAACCAAAATTACAACTTTCGTAAAAAAAAACTTTCTACTACCACCTTCCTGTTATCTTCTTCCAATACCATTTTCTCAAACCATTCTTAATTTTGTTCTATATTACAAGGAAAATGTTTCTCCCCCCCATCATATTTTTAGTTGTAGAAGACATACGGAAGACAAATAGTAAGAAATGGAAAAAAAATATAGAAGATAATATACGTAAATAATAATATAAAAGAAAAAAGATAAAAAAATATCATTACTCATCACAACCACTACTCTCTCCACCAGCCTATACAATTTTGCTTTGTTTGATACAATTAGCTAAAAATTTGTTGAAAACTTAGAAGTAGTTAGAAGTTTATAAGTTAATTAGGAGATTGAAGTTTGAAGCTGATAATTTAGTTGGTTGAATTAGAACTGTTTGATGAGACTAATTGATAAACTAATTAATATATGTAAAATGAAAAATTCCTAGCTTATTATAATTTTATAAGCTACCTCACATAGCTTATCAAATACAAGCTTCTAAGCTTATAATAGTTTATTGAAATAAATCCATTGGTTAAATATTAAAAAAAACTTATTTTTTGTCAAGTAAACTAGTTCACCCATTTATAAATTCTAAGAGTGTTACCAAACACACACCTAGGGTTACAAATGAATCAAACCAAAGTTTGGTTCAGTTCAGTTTGATAAGGATTTACTCGATTTGAGTTTGAAACGAGATATTTTTGTAGCTCGAATTTGGCTCAATCGAAGTTCATAAACTGTTCGATTTGACTGATTGTTTTGAATTGATTTGATTCATGAATAGTTGACTAACTTTTTATTTCAATCCATTAACTCGATTGGTTTAGTTCGTCAACTAGATTGATGATATTTATTTAATATGGAAAATTAAATATTTCCTACATGTATATATAACCGAGTTAGAAAATGAATGACTGAGATTAAGTGTAATTAATGTAACTTAACTTAGTTATAACCGAGTATACATTTCTTACTACACAAGAGACTTTTAATTACTATTAGTAGAATAAGGATCAGACAAGTTTTGTTTTATTTAATGTTTTCAATAACAAAAATATAATTTCATAATAAATAAAATGATAAAGTGTTGTTACATGTTATCTTTTATTGTTATTATCATTAGTAATTTGGGAAAAACCCATGGAGTCCGCCCTCCCGCACTTATTAGGTTTAGGCGGACAAGACATGAAAATATGCACATCCGTCCTAAAATTCCTACCCAACATGCCATATTCGACTACATGCATTTCTAATGAGTATAACGAATATCCGCAAATATTATTAGAGAAAATATTGAATATCAAATGTACAAATATATATATATATATATATTTATTGCCAATATGATAAAGTTTGTTTCATTTGGTACATATGTATTTGTATATAAAATGTGAGAAAATGCTATAATTTTCTTATTATATATGCATTTCTATTTTTTATATTATATATATGCAAATGTATTATTTCTTTTGTATTTTGTATACAAATTATGTACTATATATATTTTGTATTATATATATAAAGTTGTATTTTATGAGCTGTTTCATTTGTATGATTATTTTTATGTTACATACATTTATATATTTACATGCAAATTATGTAATGTTTATTTTGTATCACAAACATATATTACTTTATATTTCATATATATATATATATTAATTTCAACAAATTTATGACACGCCATATTTAAAAACGATCATGCCCACAGTTACCCTAACTTATGTAAACATTGCATGAACATGGGCTAAACAGTCATAATTGTTAATACTATTTGTTATTATGTGGCACTCCAAAAGACTCTTACTCTAATTAGTAGCACTCACATCAAACTTTGCGGGTACTTTAGTGTGGAGGCTTCATTTCACCATATAATCAATGCGGCTCAGCGGCTTTAAATTGCAAACCAAGAGTTACCATATTTGTCCAATTAAATATCTCTGGAAAAATGCATAAAACTCCCTTAAACTTTATATTTTTTAGAAGTAAATATCGTGAACTATTTTTCTTCTTAATTACCCCTTAAACTTTATCATTTAGTGAAATTAGTCTCTATAAAAATATATTATTAAATTACTCATAGATAACATAAAAATTCTTGCAATACATCTTCCTAACAAGGTTGCTGCAATACATATGGTCCTTTGGGTCCATCTACTTCCCTCGCTCCCCTATATTGATCCAAGGCAACCATATATGAAGCTAACTTGAAGGAAAGCTACAATACAATAATTCTTTGTTAAAATGAAATTTTAATTAACTGTATCTTGGTTATCACAGTTCCAATAAGAATTATTGATCCATCGAAGGACTTAAATTCTTATAATCTGAGAAATGTTAAGTGGAAAGAAAGGGTTGAAGGTTGGAAACTCAACTAGGAGAAAAATGTGGTGCAAATGGTTGTTAGATACAGTTAAGGACAAGGTGAAGACATTAAAGGGACCGGTTCTAATGGAGAAGAACTTCAAATTTAAACTACTTATTCTCATTTAAGTTAGACATTATTTTTCTCTAAAATGCATTGAAAGTAATTTTCATGTTATCTGTGATTAATTTAACAATACATCTATACATGAATCAATTTTATCAAATGATAAAGTTTAAGAGATAATTAGAAAGAAAAACACGATGCCTACTTATAAAAATCATAAAGTTTAAGGGGTTTTTATGCATTTTTCTTAATATCTTCAAATATTATATATTTAATTTTGATCGGGTACTATTAAACTTGTATAGGGAAGTTGTGGTTAATTAACACAACTTTTGTGTGCGCCTATTTTTTTTACAATAGTAGTGTGACATTTAAAATAATATCATCCACGTTTTTTACTTTGTCCAATTAAATATCTTTAAATATTATCCATTGGACTAGGAATTGTTAAATTTGCTTAGAGAAGTGGTGACTTACTAACACAAATTTTGTGTGGGCCTATTGTTTTTACAAGAAGTGTGTGACATTTATAATAATATCATCCACTCTTTTTTACTTTGTGACTAGTCGTGATAGGTCAACTTGAATTTTGAGTGATACAATTATTTTTTACTATCCCACTTAGATGATATGTTGGGTTTACACGACTTCTGAGTGGCTCAACTCAAAATTCGTTTTTGCAAATATAACCTTTAAATGACCCATTTTAAATCTTTGATAAATATATTCTTAAAAAATTATGCAAAAATGACAACATTAGTTATTCTAGTCTAGTGACTATGATGATTGGTTTTTCCCCAACGAGCATGCATGGGTTTGATTCCCAACAATGAACAATTTTCTTTGTTTTTTTCTAATGTGAAATTTTTATGGAAAAAAGTAAGAAATGTAATAAGTAAGGATTGAACAACTAACACATAAACATTTACCGATGAATGTCAGTTCAAACGATGTTTGTTTGATTCCCCTTAAGTAAGAGGTCTTAAGTTCGAGTCTTTTGGATAAAAAATATTCGCTGAGAGAGTTAGCTTCACATACTTGTGAATGTTCCCGGCTCGGACATGATTGTCTCCAATGCAAGAATACTCGTGGGAAACCAAAAAAAATATTCACAACATAAACTTTAAGCATATACTACAAATCACTTTTGTCATTCACTATATATATTAACTTTCATATTAATTGGAAGGTTATGACTGAATATTTTATTATAATATAATTTTAATAAAAAAATTAATTGGGTCATTATTGTTACTGACTAATTTGATCTTTTCCATTTGAAATTCATGTTGATATTTTTTCCTTTTTACTAGAAATTATATTTATATAGCAAATGAAATAATAAGATATAATTTATTGTGATAATAATAAAGTTAGATAATAAATTATAATTAGCACGATAAATAGGAATTTCACTCTACCTGGCAATACTAGCTTTATTTGTTACATTATGATTTATTTATTTGTAAGATTTTGTGTTGAAATGTTTAACAAACAAAAATAACGGGAGACTGTAGCTTTAGAGAAACTACTGTAAGGAGATTTTCAAAACTTATAACTTCATTATGGGAGCCGTCAATAATAATTTTTTCATTCATTTTTATAGTTAAATTTCTCAATAAGGGATAATTTTACTCCAACAAAATATATATTATGCTATGTTCTTTTATGCCATTTAAAAAGTGATATTTGTCAAAGTTTTATCTAAAGTTTCAATAATTGTTTCTCACTAAATGAATAATACATTTTTAATATTTTGGAGATCATATCTATTTAGAAGTAATTATGTTCGACCATGAAACATCCATGAGATATGGTAGGGCTAGTTCTCCTATGGGTGCGTTTACATAGGCTAGATTGGATATAGGATATGTGCTTATGGGGATATATGAATGTCGCAGAAATGAATGACTTTGTTTCCTTTTTAATGTGAGAATTTTAGGGGTAAAAAATCATGAAATGCAATCGGTAAGGACCAACTACCATCCTATACATATTCACAATATTAACTTACCCTTTAAACCGCTTGATACTTGATTACACATATGTTAACTTTAATATTAACTAGCGTGTTCAGAGTCACTATCGTGCTTGTCAACTCGCGTTCTTATTGTTTGGGGATTAGATATACAGTTTATATGTTATAAATGTCAAAATAGTAACAAATAGTTGAGTATGTTCGACCGAGTAATTAGTCAATCTTATTTTTTTAATTTGTGCATTAGACTAAGTGAATGATTTATAAAGTAGGTAGAGCATATAAATGATATAATTCAAAGCGAAATCATTCAAATAAATTTATTATATTTAGAACATAATATGTGGAATTATGATGAAATCAAATAGTTATCAATTGCATTCTTATTTTTTAGTAATGATTGTATAAATTAGTAGATATTATAGATTGACAAATGATTTTTATTAGGTATGATGTAATTGAGAAACAATGGGGAGGATATAAATTGATGTAGTGGAATAGTTGTGAGAGATAAATAACATAATAGTAATATGTTGAAGAAGGCAATGTACTTGTCATTAATTTTCAAGTAATGATTTGAATGTATGTTACTTTAACTCTAAGGAGAGAGAATTAAAGCAATTAGTTAAGAAAATTTTCACCAGATGATATGAAGGTAGGGAAATATTTAGTAGTTATTTGTGTAGAGTTTGTTACATCAAGTATCAGATAAGTTCTACATTAATATACATAATATATAAAAGAAAAGTTGTTAAAAGTTGATATTAAATCATTACATTTAAAGAAATTGATTTTTATCAGTAAATTTGTTAATCTCGAAGTTAATATACAATTTTATTCCTACCTTATATAGAACATATGCCTACAGAGATTTGATTATGCTAGTCTCTAAATTATGATCGTAGTATTTAGTAGTAGTGGTATTACTAAATTAATATAACTAGTGTGAAGAAGATTTTGCTCCTGACCTTGCACAATTTTGATGAAGACACCAACATCACCAAAAAGAAGAAAAGGAAGATGACTTATGAAGACAAATGAAGATAAAGCTTCAAGACATTAGATTAAGTCTTTGTAAATACTTTTATCCTAAACTCTTAAGTATATACAAGTATAAATTGCTCAAACTATTTTTTAGAAAATGTGAGACACTTTTAAAAGACTTAAAACATTTTTCAAAAATAGTGTATAACAGGTTACTTCATTGAGTAACAGGTTACATGTGTGAGAAAAGAGTTATCCAACTGAAAAACTGATTTTTGAAAGCTGAGTAACCGATTACTCAAAGTGAGTAACCGATTACTCAAAATAATTTTTAGGCATCTTTTGGACAGAAAGTTTGAGTAACCGATTACTCAAAGTGAGTAACCGATTACTCAATGTAAAATTCAAATTTCAAGTGGACAGAAAGTTTGAGTAACCGATTACTCAAAGTGAGTAACC
>NW_017727842.1:140425-140758 GCF_001865875.1 Lupinus angustifolius
AAACCTTCAAATGGTGTTTGTAAACTCTATATAAAGGCTCTAAACTCTCACACAAACAAAACACACAACTTTCATACAATTTTCTCTCAACTCTCAAAAACTGTCACACTTTTTCTTAGAATTTATCTTTGAACTTTTTGCAACTTGTTCTTAAACTTTCAAGTTAATTTTGCAAAGTTGCTTCAAGTGTTTCAAAGACTTTTACAAAGAGCATTATATACTTCTATATATATATTCAGAGTTTGGATTGCAAGTTACATAAGTTTCATACTTGTAAAGGCAATCTGCCATAGTTGAATATTCTTCATTCTTGTAAAGAATTCTTTCTTTCAC
>NW_017727842.1:140858-141648 GCF_001865875.1 Lupinus angustifolius
AAACTGCATTCAATGATTTGCATGATGAATGAATACATTAAATTGTCTAAAATATCTCTAAAACATAAATCTGAATTAGATGCATTTAGAAATAGACCTTCATCATCCTCATGCCAAAATTGCATCACCCTTGAGACTAAAGTTTCAACATTGAGTCTTGAACTCAATAAACTTAACAAGAGTGGAAAGAGTTTAGAAAAGATCATAAATGATCAAAGACACTTATCAGACCGTAGAGGTCTAGGCTATTCTAATAGCCATGGTTTTAAGAAACCAAGTGTCAAAAGGAAAATAATCTTCCAAAAGGAAAGTATCCATGCTCATGAAAAATCTAGGATACATGCTCATCATCCCATATGTACATATTGTAAAATGGTTGGGCATACACCAAATACTTGTCAAATTAGAAGATATGGTGTACCCCTAGGAAAATATAAATGGGTTGAGAAAGACACTAATCCTTTAGGATCCAAGGAATATTGGATACCTAATAAAACGTAATATGTTTTGCAGGAAGATTTGAGAGCCGCCTGCAACTTATAGTATCTGGATAGCGGCTGCTCAAAACATATGACGGGCGATAAATGCAAATTCTCTGTCGTGACTCCAAGGGACAAAGGATAGGTTACATATGGTGACAATAACAATGGTAGAATACTTGGAGTTGGTAGAATTGGAAAGCCACCCTCAACTACAATAGAAGGAGTATTATATGTTGAAGGACTCAAGCATAACCTTCTAAGCATAAGTCAATTATGCGACAAAGGATTTCAAGTGGCATTTTACCCAG
>NW_017727842.1:141748-143678 GCF_001865875.1 Lupinus angustifolius
TTACAATTGTTTCACATGGATTTATTTGGTCCCTCAAGGACAAAAAGTTTTGGTGGAAATTATTATGCTCTAGTTATAGTAGATGATTTCTCTAGATACACTTGGACTCTATTCTTAGTCCATAAGAATGAGGCATTCAAAGCCTTTAGCATTTATGCTAAAAGAGTCCAAAATGAAAAATCTTTAAAAATCGCTGCTATAAGAAGTGATCATGGGGGAGAATTTCAAAACTCTTCTTTCGAAGAATTTTGTGATGATCTAGGGATCAATCACAACTTTTCTGCTCCTAGAACACCACAATAAAATGGAGTTGTAGAGAGAAAGAATAGGTCCTTAGAAGAACTAGCTCGAACATTGTTGAATGAAACTAACCTCCTAAAATATTTTTGGGCTGATGTAGTTAGCACTGCTTGTTACGTTTCGAATCGAGTTCTTATAAGGCCAATTCTTAAGAAAACCCCCTATGAACTCTTTAAAGGAAGAAAACCAAACATCTCTCATCTACATGTATTTGGCTGTAAGTGTTTTGTTTTAAACAATGGTAAGGACAACTTGGGTAAGTTTGATGCAAAAGCTGATGAAGGAATCTTCCTTGGCTATTCTCTCACGAGTAAAGCCTATAGAGTCTTCAATAAAAGGACTCTAGCCATGGAAGAATCAGTTCATGTATCTTTTGATGAAACTAATCCTGTTGTAAAGGATGTAGTATCTTGTGATGATGATGACTTACCAAGTTCTCCTACCAAAGAAACTTCTATTGTTGACATTACAACCAATACTGAAGAATTGAGAATGAATGATGATCTATCCTCTCAAGAAGAGCATAACCACTCAGACTTGCCTAAAGAATGGAGGACCCATCGAAACCATCCTATTGATAACATCATCAGCGATATGAGTAAAGGTATAACTACACGCAGAATGCTTGATGCATGTTTAAACATGGCTTTTGTCTCTCAAATTGAACCATCTAAGATTGATGATGTAATCGAAGATGAGCACTGGATTCTTACTATGCAAGAAGAATTAAACCAATTTGAAAGAAATAAGGTATGGGAACTTGTTCCTAGNCCTCATCCTCATCCTATACTGATCCTCATCCTCATCCTCATCCTCATGCTCTTCCACATTCTCATCCTCTTCCTATCCTCATCCTCCTCCTCTTACTCATCCTCATCCTCATCCTCAACCTAATCCACTTCCTCATCCTCAACCTAATCCACTTCCTCACCCTCATCCTATTCTCACCCTCATCCTCATCCTCATCCTATCCTCATTCCCATTCTCGTCCTCATACTCATCCTCATCCTCATCCATATCCTCATCCTCATCCTCATCCTATCCTCGTCCTCGTCCTCATCCTTTTGGTCATCCTTATCCTCATCGTATCCTCATGCTCATCCTATCCTCATCCTCATTATCGTCCTCATCCTATCCTCATCCTCTTCCTCATCCCATCCTCATCCTCTTCCATATTCTCATCCTCATCCTATCCTCATCCTCGTCCTCATCCTTTTGGTCATCGTCATCCTCATCCTATCCTCATGCTCATCCTATGCTCATCCTCATTATCTTCCTCATCCTATCGTCATCCTCATCCTCATCCTATCCTAATCCTTATCCTCATCCTCATCCTCATTCTTATCCTCATCCTATCCTCGTCCTCTTTCTACTCTCATCCTCGTCCTCATTCTCATCCTCCTCATATCCTCATCCTCATCCTCTTCCTATCCTCATCCTCGTCCTCATCCTCATCCTCATCCTCATCCTTATCCTCATCCTCATCCTCTTCCTCTTCCTCATCTTCATCCTCATCCTATCGTCATCCTATCCTCATCCTCATCCTCATCCTCCTCCTCATCCTATCCTTATCCTCATCCTCCTCCTATCCTCATCCTCGTCGTATCCTCATCCCCATCCTCATTCTCGT
>NW_017727842.1:143778-144632 GCF_001865875.1 Lupinus angustifolius
GACTTAGGTTGCACTCCTCTGAAATGTGATAATACTAGTGCTATTAATCTCACAAAGAATCCGATTATGCATTCTTGAACCAAACATATAGATATAAAACATCACTTTCTAAGGGATCATGTTCAAAAGAAGGATGTATCTGTAGAATTTATTGATACTCATAATCAACTAGTAGACATTTTCACTAAACCTTTGGCAAAAGAACCTTTTTATAAAATTAGACTTGAACTAGGCATTCTTGATGAAGCTTACTTGTCCTAAAAATGTTTTTTATATGATTATGTGTATGCTTCACCATGTTATCTCATGCCTACTTGAACTTAATTATGTCCATTTATGTTTATATGCTTCTATTTTTGGGTTAAAATCTTTTTCATAACTCTAAAATTGCATAAAAATTGGTTTTTCTAGAGTTAGTAACCGATTACCCACTTTGAGTAACCGGTTACTCAAACTTGCTGTTTGTCATTTTTAAAATTTTAAGTTAGAGTAACTGATTACTCAGAAGTGAGTAACCGATTACTCTAAGCAGGTATTTAAGGAAAAATTGCATTTTTCAGAACTTCACAATTTTTTTTATTATGTTTGAACATCTGCTTTACTATGTTATGTTATGATTTAAATGTTTAAACATCTATATTATGATATGCACTGTTATTATTGCTATATCAATTGTGCTATATATCGTGTATGCTATATATATTGTACTGGACTCTTGACTTTTCTACTTTTTGATGAAGTCAAAAGAGGGAGAAAAGTTGGGAGAATGTATTTTCTGTCAAATTTTATTCCAGGCACTTCACTCCAAACGAAAGGGGGAGCATACAAGATAGGGGGAGCATACTCAAGACAAC
>NW_017727842.1:144732-258064 GCF_001865875.1 Lupinus angustifolius
TTTCATACTTGTAAAGGCAATTTGCCATAGTTGAATATTCTTCATTCTTGTAAAGAATTCTTTCTTTCACGGGGTGTGAAAAGAAAGGGGAATAAATTCACTTGGAAAGGTGTTTTCCAAGGGTATAAGAATTAGGGAGTGTGTAAGGTACATAGAGATCTCGGGGTGAGATATTGTAATTGTAACTCATAATTCTTATTGGAAAATATCTCGTGTGGCAAGAGTACTAGACGTAGCCTTCGGTGGACAAGAAGGTGAACCAGTATAAAACTCCTTGTGTACTCTCTTCTCCTTATCTCTTTCATTTTATTTCCTATTATTTTCTGCATATTGTTGCGCTGCACTTTAACTTTGATTTTGCAGAAAAAACGGCTATTATTTTAAGACGACTAATTCACCCCCCTCTTAGTTGCACTCTGATATTTACAACTAGAACTTCTAATATTTAAGAAAATATGTACACATAGTAATAATGATTTTTTATTAAACTTGGTGAAGAAATCATGTCCCGAAGAGTGCAAGTAGTTCATGACTTCATACTAAACTGGAAACTAAGGGAATGCACTACTTACAAATTTTATGGCTGAAATTGCAGTAAAAAGTGCATTACTAACAATGTATGTGGCTTACATTGTTGGATCCTTTGATAAGGATGTTGCCTGAAGTATTTGTTGCAATCTATCTATAAGTTTTGATCTATTTATGTTTTACCTATAGTGGTTTTTTAGTTTTTGGTAGTGCAGTATATGATTATATGTATGTTATATGATTACATATCTATATTATTAAGGCAGTGCAATATATGATTACATTTGGAAACCTAATGCAGTATATGATTAAACAATCAATTTCCATCAGATTATTGGCTTACTCCATGACCATTAGTGTAATCATATAGTGACTTACTCCATGATCATTTGTGTAATGATGTACTGATATGTACATACTCAATCTGGATTAGTGTCAATATATGTTAAAATAGACTATTGGAAACATGACAAAATTAGACTCACTTATTAAAACATGATACTAATGAGCTAAATGTTAAATGATTGAGAATAAGAAAATTTTCTTAGTCTTACATCATGTAAGGTTTTTTCATAATCACTCTAGGTAGATAATGCCAGCTAAGTAATACTGTTAAAATGAAATGTGAAGGTTTGTGACTACAATAGGAACTGCAATGAAGAGATCAAAGAAAAAAGTTTGATAGCCTAACTTGGGAAATAACGTTGGAGTTTGAAAAAAATCTCTTGTACCAGAGCAACAATTGTAAACCCAGAACATATGCCAACAAATACCACAACAAGAGTATTTGATACTGCATAATTGTACTTCAAGGATTCTACCAATTCCAACAATACGCAAGAAAAATTGGTAGTTATCACTATAGCATTGAATCTAAAATAAATTAGGTATACAAGATTTTATGTCACTAAGTGGGAGTCTCATATTTTATGTCATACATTTTCAAGAGCATTTCAACTATCAAGAAAAATCACTTCATTAAATTCTTTCTTATTTCTACAAATGCATGATTGCTAACTGTTATGATGGTTGGTTCAAGAATGCATATGTGCAAACTTAGCTATATAATTTTCACCTGATTTGTGGGGAAATGGTAGTTTACTACTAAGTCGAATCTGGCTATAATCTAAGGATTACTATCTAGAGAGTTCAATGAAGGATTTAGAAGAATTTTGACAGACAATTCTCTGTTTCTGGTTGGTAAATTATAAGAAATTGTATTTTATCTTGCTTTTGAATATCATATTCTGTGCAAATATGATTATAAAATTGAAAAACATGTATCACATATAGATAATAACAGTCATCATATCCCACATAAATATTGTATCACAACTTCGATGATCTTATTAGAGTCACCCCTTCTTTTTACAAAGGAGCACATATAACCTTCAAGTAAGGATACGGTAAGAGCAATTTAGTGGTGAACGGTGAATAATTGATATGTTCAATCTTTTCATTGATACATTATGAAATTGTTACTCAATGTATTTAATTTATAGATTAGAAATGCTACCAAATCAAAAATGATATTATAAAATGCTTGCATTATCCTCATATTTGTTGGAAAACAAAATATGTATAATATCTTTATTATCAACTAAGTAGTAATAAAATAAAAATTACAAAGCTTGAAGTAGAAAATTTGAATCAATAATGGTGAAGGTACCACCATAGCCACACCAAAAGTTGGGAAAAATGTGCATACCTCTACATATTTATGGTTGTTGTCTTTGCATGCAGCGGGTGAAGCATTTCATCAAACATGTTTTGTGCGCACTTTTCTTTATAAACTACATCAAAATAAAGAATTTAAAGATAAGAAATGGAAAAGGAAGAGGAGACTAAGAGAAAAAAGAAGCATAATATCAAAGAATAATGAATTACTTAACATATTCATCATAAACACACAATTCTAACAAATGTTCCACCAAATTAAACAAGGAGAATGAATTGAAGTAGTGGTTTTTAAAAATATTTACTGACAACAGGATGAGTAGTTATAATAGTACTCATTCTTCATTAACAGAGAAGTAAAAATAGAAAAGAGAAAAAATGAACATTTGGTTTTATTGTTTCCAACTCATTCTCTATCTCCATTTTTGGGTTAACTCGGTGGATGTGTCATCAACCATTAGCCTTCAGAAAGAGAAAGAAGATACAATGAAAGATAATGCACTTGGAATAGGATAGATGAAATGTAACTGTCATTGAAAAATTAAAGAAAACGAGATAAATTTCAGCCGTGGAGTTGTGAAAACTATATTTCTGATTATTGAGGTATAGTTATTAGGAAGGGCAATTATGGGATATTAAAAATTACTTCTTCTTGACAGTTAAAAGATGTTTTCCCATTATAGATTAGTATAAATAGTATAATTATCTTTCATTTTATTAATATAATATCAGTTTAATAATTTAATATTAATATTTTGCTTAAAACCATTTCATCCATTATTAATTATTATCAAATAATTCAACTCTTCAATTTGAAACTTGACATTATTTCCCCATCTTTTTACTGGAAATTATATTTATATAGTAAATGTGATAATTAAGTATAAATTATTTTCCCTTATAATGAAGGGAGTAATCAAATGTCACAACATTGAATAAAACAAATAAATATGAACAAATGCAATAAAAATGTGATGTTTTTATCTATCATTTTTTATTAAAAGGAAAAAAATAAAATAATGATTTAGGAAAATAAAAAGCAAACAAACAAAAGAACACATTATTTCTTCCTAAGTCTACATTTTCTTAAATCTAAGATAATGGGGAGAAATTGGGCTAATCAACTCATGCATAATAATAATTATTAGTGATAATAAATTTTAATAACTAAAGTAATCAACATAATAAATTATAATTTTTTTATTCAAAATACTCAATCTATTTACTAAAATAAGGAGTTAGTCTAGATGTATAAAACTTTATTGAATCCTTATATCTATATCTATATCTATACTTACTATATATAAAGCCAAAACTTGAAATAACTTCTCCCATGGTGTAATTTTCATTTCCTATATTGCCCTTAACATTATTTAATTTTTACAAAAAAAACTATATAATCCTAAGCATCTACCACCAATACATTAATTAACCACATATCTCACCTTAAATTAAACATTATCATAAACACACAAAAAATATAATATATAAAAATTGAATATGTAGTATCACACAATATTCGTCAACAGGTACGAAGTGCCTGTACACATTAGTATCATATAAGGCCAAAAGCCTATGTTCAATTTTATGGAAGTGTCACTAGCTAGGATGAGAAGACATCAATTAGATCTTCACCTATAGGATGTGAAACTTATTAATTAACAAAAACATTATGTTCATTCAAAATACATAAATTATTGACAATTAGTGTTTCTTTTAAATGGTACATGCATGCTTCCAGTAAGTAACAATATTAGATTAAATATCACCTATATAAAAAACCACTAGGAATTAGCCCTACCATCTCATCTCATGGATGTTTTGGGCTCGAATAGAATTGCCTCCGATAGATGTTGTCTCCAAAAGTCCAAAAATATTATAACTTTAGTATGCATTGAATGATCATCATTTATTGGAATGATAGATAAAACTTTGATTAATATCACTTTTAGATGACTTAAAGGACATCCATAATATATATTTTGTTGGAGTAAAACTAAACATTGTTAAAATATAAAAGTGAATAAAAAATTTATTATTGGCTTTTCCCATCACGAGCTTATAAGTTTTGAAAATATGCTAATAAAAGGTTTTCTAAAGCTACAATCTTCCGTTGTTTTTGTTTGTAAATATTTTATCACATAATCTGACAAATAAATGAATTATAATCTATCAAATAAAACTAATATTTCCGAGCAGAGTGAAATTTCAATTTCCCATGCAAATCATAATTTTTATGAAAATTTATTATTATGATAATGAAATATTTCTCATCATTTCATTCACTATATTAATATAATTGCTAGTGAAAAGGAAAAAACTCAACATGAACTTTCAAATGGAAAAGGTAAAGCTACTTGGTAACAATAATGGCTTAAGTATACTTTTTATCAAAATATCTATTAAAATGATATTATAAAAAATATTCCGTCATAACCTTACTATTAATATTAAATACATATAATGATATAATGAATGGCCAATGGGTTTTGTGGTAATGTCTTAAACACCAATTACCCTAGCCACAAGAACACAACAATTAGTATTTTCATTTTTGTGTACTATTTAATATATTTATCTAAAATTTAAAATAGGTTATTAAGAAATTGTATAAGCCCAACATGACTTTTGAGTGAGAAAATGAAAAAATAAAAATTTGCCACTCAGAAGTCTGTTGGCCCATCATTTCTTCTGAATTAGAAATAATAAAACTAGACAACACATAAGTTGGCCCAACACGATATTTGAGTTGGAAAAGTAAAAAAATTAATTATGTCACTGATAAGTCATGTTGACCCATCACGACTTCTGAATGATAAATTACAAAAAAACTTGGATCATAGGAAAGTCGTGGTGGCACATTACGACTTATTTGTGTTGTTTGAAATTATTTTAAATGTCACATAAAAGACGTGATGTATCAACAAGACTTATGTGCATTGTTGTAAAAGAATAGATCCACATAGAAGTTGTGTTGGTTCATCACAACTTCTAAGCGAATACCTACTTTTAGGTTAAACTGATTACCAATAATAATTACAGTTGTTGATATTTAAATGCATTATATCATATGGATATAAGACAGTTCCCATATATGTGAACTAAGTGCTAGTTCAGAAGTTAATCTTCACCTATCAATGCCCTTAATGGAAGTCTAACAAAGAACATTTACATGCTACCACCCAAGTTTAATTTATCTAACACGACATTCTCTATGATCCTACTCTCAAATACGAGGAGCATGTATCCTCCATGTAATTGTGCCTGTGGATTTGGGGCTAAAACATGTGGATGACTCATATTTGCCCAATCAACCGTTGATCCTATTTTTTCAATTGAAATTTTAACTTATTCCTTTTTAGTCTTGAGTTAGACTCATCTTCATTACTAGAAATGTAAGTTGTGAAAAAATGCACTAAAAAATCAAAAGATAATGACATTTATGATCTTTAATTTTTATTGAAGTTACAATTTTGGCCTTAAAAGTACACTATAAAACACAACTTGCCTCTCCATTAATGGAGAAGAGTATTACTCTTCAGTCCTATTTATTGATCCCATGTTTTGTTTTAGGTTTAGACTCTTCTCAACAAACATGAAGGTGTTGGTGTAATGGTGTAAGGCCTTACTGGATCCTCAAGATTGAGAGTTCGATTTCTGAGAACACACTTATTGGGAGGGGCAATCACGAATCCCAAAAAAATTAGTTCCTTACCTAAAAAGGTAAGGGAATACCCTTGGTAGTACAAAAAATCAATATCGTCAATAAAAGATGGAAAAAAAAATTATATGTTAAAATCATAGGTATTAGTAAATCATTTATTTTCAAACCGGATATAATCCTTATGAACAACAAAACTATCTTTAACAAGTATATAATATAATTGTATTTATAAAAATTTGGAGATGACAAACATTTTGTTGTAGAGCATAAGACATGTTGATTAACTAATACTATTTGCTCCCAAAGCTAGTTATATCCAATTTGAACAATGGGTTATATTTGCAAATGAGAGTAGTTGAAGGTTCAAAATAGTTTAGATAGCCTATTCATGGTTTTCCTAACATTTACCAGCTATTTGCATGGAGCATGCATACTCACAAACTAAGCATGATTAATTATAGAACTAGCTAATCTAGCACTTTTTTTGTGTGTTGATCTAGCACTACCAAAGTACCAATTCATGTTTGAACACTGAACTAGATTCTCGGTATGTTGGAACTTGTTTTGTTGGAGGTCATTAGTAAGGACATTTTGTGTGAAATAAAAAAAACTCACAAGTCTCACATAATAAGATTTTTCAAAAAAACTCACAAGTCCCACATTGGATGGTGGAGGAACTTGGAAAAATCTCATGTTAAAAATAAAATTCTCCTCCCTTCATTATTATATTCTCCATCCCAAGTTGAGTATGTTCTTACTCAACTTCTTCTTTCTCCCTCATAATCTCTACAGAGCATTTATGACAAACTTTTCTATTTTTCTTTTCTGTGGCAGTAGAATTGGCACAAGTAGCCAAATTGTGAGAATTTTGAGAATTAACACTCATATTAAGATTGTGAGAAAATAGAATTGGTGCAGGTAGCCATGCTATGGGCATTTCAAGAATTAGGACTGGTAGTTATATTGTATTGGGTGTATTCGAGCATCATTCGCAGCCTTCGGTATGCCACTAATTAGACTATATATGATATTGCCTATGTTGTGGGAATATTATGTAGGTTTACCAACTGACCTAGTATGGAGCATTGACATACTATGGAAAGGGTAATGAGGTACCTTAATAAAAAATCAACATTGGATTACATTATCGAAGGTTTCTAGTTGTGTTAGAAGGATTCATCGATGCTGATTGGACCATTCTTTCATATGATTCCAAAGCAACTAGTGGATATATATTTAGCATAGATGGTGTGACTATTTATTGAAAATAAAAAAAAACATACTATTTTAGCTCAATCCACCATGGAAGCTGAGATGATAGCACTAGCAACAATTAGGGAAGAAGCAAGTTAACTAAGAAGCTTGCTTGCATAGATTCTCCTATGGGAAAAACTTATATCATTTGTGTTGATCCATTATGATAGTACTACAGCTATTACAAAGATTGAGAATCATTTTTATAACAATAAGAAACGACATATATGTCGTAAGCACAACACTGTTAGAGATTACTCTCAACATAAGCTATTAGAATGGATCATGTACACACTGAGAATAACTTAGCAAATTCTTTTACGTAAGGACTAGCTATAGAGAAAGTTCATAATACTTCTAAGAGTATGAGACTATTGCCCTTAGAACGAAGATCACTCATGATGGTGAACCGACCTTACTGACTAGAGATCCTAAGAAATAGGTTCAATGGATAATAACAAGTTGTGAAGTGATTTGAGAATGAACATGCTATCAAATTATGAGAATCAAAACCGAAATGAAATGAAGAAGAAGTTTCAAAACCGAAAATGAGGGAAGAACAAGGTTCTTGGTATAGTTTAGTGTGTGTCTTAGAATAACCATTATGCTTGGGTTTCAAAAACTGTATGTTCTTTTTATTGTTTGTTGTTTGCTGCCTTGTTTAGCCATTTACTTGTTGGTTGATTCGGATGTATGTTGGTTAATATAGTTGTGGTTGGAACTTTTGCATGAAACTTTGTTTCCATACTTTTTTCATCACATATTGAATACTGGATGCATCATAGTCAGTCACATTGTTGCTGGTTGTGAGATACAAACAAGTAGTGACTAGTTTTGGTATTGATTTTCTATTTTTGGCATAACTTTGGAACCATTATTCATAATTGGACATATTATATATGCATTTGAGGTAGAAAAATTCAAGGATTCATTCTCTATGCATTGAGTCTGTAGAACCCACCTTGAAAATTCAAAAAGAGTCTTTTTACTATTTCTTTCTTATTTTACAAGATTTATTTTCCAATTGTTTTGATTTTGTTGTATTTAATTAAATTAGTTAGCTTTGTGTTTTGTCCTAAAACTTTTTGTGAATGTTTCCTATGTATTAGGATTTTAATGATGCAAAGTTTTGATTGATAACTGAAATTTAACAAGTATTTCCTTTATTGCCCTACATGGTTCTTACTGTTGTATTTAGCGTATGACTATGGGAAATCCTGACTCTTTGCATCCAATAAATCCTGAAATTGATAGAACATTTCATAGGTTGGTTAGACAAGTTAGGAATTTAAATTTAGATAGTGAGTCTTTTCATCATAGTGTTAAGCTAGCTGATAGTGATATTGATTCAGTTATTTCTAAGTATTCTACTGTTTTTGTGTATTTTGTTGCATAGTTTGATTCTGAGCATTATGGAAATATGGTTGAACCACCTACAATCCCATGTGAGAGGACATTAAGGGAGCCGACTGCATTGTTGAAAGAGTTTTCTTGTTACTTATTGAGGCAAGTTTTTGATTGGTTTATTAAATGACAGGTCGATTCTTTGTTCGCCATCTCGGCTTTGTTGGAATAAATTCCAACGCCAGTATAATGATTTCCGGTTTCAAGAATGTTCATTTAATAAAAAATTTAGCTTTATTGAATTATTAACAATTTCATACCATCTCGGCTTTGTTGGAATAAATTCCAATGCCAGTATAATGGTATGAATTTAGCAAATTAACACCAGTGGTAATGAGTGATATTTATTTTCGTTTTCCTTTTTTAACTGAACTACTTCCTTATGGAAGGTTGGTAAAGTATAAATAAATAAAATAATAAATGAATGTTAGTTGTAGAATTTAAGTGACAGAAAATAAATGTTAGTTGTGGAAAATAAATGATAGAAAATAAAAGTTAGTAGTTAGATCACTCATTATGACTATGTATTTTTCATTTTCACAAAGATACAATTTATGAATTAAATTGCACTTTGATTCAAGGTTTCTTTCTTTGTCAACAAATAAAATTTATAGTCACTTTACTATTTTACATTTACATCTCTTTCAAGATTCAATTGTAGTATAGTATAGGGTTATGTCGAACCACAAGGAATTGCCTAATAGAAATGTACTCATACTTTGTATCTTTTATCAAAAGTAAGAAAGTAACACATAAAGTTGTTTTGATGTTTTTATCAAATAATAAACAAGAAAAAGTAAAGAACTAACTCTTTACAAATTCAAGAAGAGAAGATTGCTTTGAAATATGGAATTATTTCTAACCTCAAATGATTTCTGAAGAACATTAACAAGTTATGTGTTATACTTTTGGTTAATTCCAAACATTAGTTCCTAAAATTTCCCCCAGTCCCTGGCGAAAAAAGTGATTTTCAAACCTTGTAAAATACACTAATCAATAGAAAACTGTCACTCGACGAAATAAGTTGTCATGCCTTATTTCAGGCTTCGTAAACCTTGATTAGCCTTGATTACAAGTTGCTTAAAATGGATGCTTTGATTTGGCAAATGAACTAAGGTGTATTCCTACTTTTTAGTTCATTTGTCAAGACTTTAAGAAGAAGCATTTTGGATCTTGAAATCAAGTTTTAGGTTATCAAGCTAAAACCGCATTAAGAACTTCTTAAAGAATTAAAACTTAACCAAAAGTAATAACTTGAATGTATTGAATTCAAAAGAGATACAAAAGAAGAAAAGAAATAACCTTACACCATAATCCAAGTCAATATGTAGGAGCATGAGCCATCTACAAGGATGAGATGCTTTTGATTCAAAATAAGGTTACAAAATCATGTTTTTGTACCTCATTTTCCAACTCCATTCTCCTCTTGAAGTCTAAGAACAAAACTCCTAAAAACAGCCTAAGAATACTCTCAAGTAAGAGAGAACCGATAATGAAAGAAAGAGAAGAAATTACAAAGAATTTACAATGTATGTACAATGTTTTTAAGTGAAGGAACGAGTGTGCCTTTTATAGGCAAAGTGCAGGCCACTTAGCCCCCTTTCTGGCCGCTTAGCTCCTTCTTTGGCACACCCAAGCTGGTGAGTCAGCAGCTTGTCCTATCTTGGCCAGCTAGCTTGGACAACCTATTGTGGGCTAAGCTACATGCATGGTGACACCTCCTACTTGCTTGTCTCATACATGAGGTCATAAACTTGATCCAGAAGTTAGATTTGGCTGGTTGCTTGGCTTGTGACATCACTCATGACATAGCCATTCTTCTAGGCCAAGCAACCATTTTTCTGGTGGGCCAAGCGCTTAGCTCACCTGGTCCCACACTCAGCTGCCTGCTTGAGCAACCTGCATGACGTGGCCTGATGCTTGGTGCTTGGCTGGACAGCTTCGTGCTTGGTTGGAAAGCTTTGTGAGCAGCTTTTCTCTGACTTTAATATCTTCCAACCATGACCAAGTTGCTTAGTCATGCTTAAGTTTAAACATGCACCTTATCATGCTTAGTTTTAAGTACACATGTGTCATATACTTGGGCTTGATTTTTTCAAGGTGAAGCAAGCTTTCTTTATTCAAGCCTAAGCATTCTTTTTGGTCCAATTTCCTACGAAACTCAAAGAAAACTTGGACAAGAGGGGATAAAAAATTATATTATTCAACCACAAAATTTATCTAAAAAGTGTTGAATTAAGTTGGTTTTCACATTTTTTGCATAGGATAAGTGCCATGAGAAGTGTATGAAAAGTAGATATTTTTGGCACTTATCAACTCCCCCAACTTAAGACTTTGTTTATCCCCAAACAAAGGTAAAATAACAACTACGTGGCTTTGGAAAAATTAATGTTGGACAAGATCAAAACTATGCATCATTCTTTAAGGCTCCATGAGATGTGTTAGTGATTATGTGATTTTGCCTGATAATGCTTTAAATTAAGAATGAATACATCTTTTCAAAAATTCATTTAGCACTTCACATATAGAAAATGTTATCAATCAAAGAGATGAATTATCACACGGTTCAAGAATGGAACCAAATGGGTAAGTGTTTCACTCAAAACTCAACTTATTTGATTTGTAGGAATTTAATTTTGTTTTTCTTCTTAATACTTACTTTGATTGCACAAAATTTTCAAGGATCACTAAGGTCTTCCTTAGGTTGTAATGAGGCATGTCTATCATATAAAATTGGTTTTCCAAGATTTTCAAAAATACTTCCAAAGTTAAAAGAGAGAAAAAATTGATTTGTCTTTTTAAATACATACTCTTTTTCAACTTTTTTCACCTTTCTTCATTTTCTTCCTTTCCTCATTATTTTTCTTGACCATTTTGTTGTAACTTTTCTTGATTTTTATCAATCTCTTTTTAATCCTTTTCAATTTTGGATCATTTCTTTACGTTTTTATTTGTAAAGAGATTGAGAATTTTTTCTTTTCAACACTTTGTTACATGGCCAACCATTCCCTCCAACATAATTTTTTTTCATCAACCTTCTTTTTGAAATATGCTCTCTTTTTACTTGGAAAAGTATAAGAGATTTCATCTTTGTTTTTCCATATTAGGCTAAACGGGTGTGCTTGAAAAAAATAATTTTTCTTTTTAAGGCTCAAAGGAGTTAGCAACAGATGTTCCTATTTTTGGTTGGTCATTTTTGGTCAAGTGGCTCATTCTACTTGAAAGAACATGCTTTGATCATTTCCTATCAAATTGTGTGCAACCAAGTAAAGAAAGCTTAGCGCTTGGTGCTTGGCTGGACAGCTTTGTGAGCAGCTTTTCTTTGACTTTAATTTCTTCCAACCAAGACCAAGTTGCTTATTCATGCTTAAGTTTAAGAATGCACCTTACCATGCTTAGTTTTAAGCACACATGTGTCATGTACTTGGGCTTAATTTCTTCAAGGTGAAACAAGCTTTCTTTCTTCAAGCCTAAGCATTCTTTTTGGTCCATTTTCCTATGAAACTCAAAGAAAACATGGACAACATGTGATAAAAAAATTATATTATTCAAACACACAATTTATCTAAAAAATGTTGAATTAAGTTGGTTTTCACATTTTTTGCATAGCATAAGTGCCATGAAAAGTGTATGAAAATTAAGTATTTTTGGCACTTATCATGCACCTGCTTTCATATACGAAAGCTTATGTATCCAGTATCCCACTGAGGATGTGTCATATGTGCTCAAAATTGGACTAATCCATTGGTTGCCTAAGTTTCATGGACTTGTAGATGAATATCCTCATAAGCATCTTAAGGAGTTCCACATTGTATGTTCCACCATGAAACCTCGTGATGTCCAAGAGGATCATATATGTTTAAAAGCATTCTCACATTCACTTGAGGGTCTTGCAAAAGATTGACTGTATTACTTGCCCCCTAGTTCCATTACTAGTTGGGATGACCTGAAGATAATATTCCTTGAAAAATTTCCTCCAGAACCACTACAATCAGAAAAGATATTTCTGGAATCAGACAACTACATGCAGAAAGTTTATATGAATATTTGGAGAGATTTAAGAGGCTATGTGCAAGCTTCCCCCATCATCTGATCTCTGAACAACATGAAGAGGAATATCATTGATGCTGCTATTGGTGGTGCACTCGGATATATGGCCCCTTTAGAGGATAGAGGTTTGATTGAAAATATGTCTTCTAACTCTCAACAATTCAGTGTAAGGAGTAGTAATGCTATAGTTGTAAGATGTGTCCATGATGTTGGGACAGATTTAGTGAGACAAGATAAATTGAGAAAAACTTGCCACCTTGGTCACTCAACTTGCCTTCATGTTTGTCCTTCTCTATTGGAGCCTAAAACTGGTGACCATCTTGAGGCCTATGCTGCAAATATTTACAACAACATACCTCAACACCAACAACAGAATTATGATCCTTCATCAAGCAGATACAACCCTAGTTAGAGGAATCATCTGAATCTTAGATGGTCTGATCCTTCACAACCTCATCCAAGACCACCATTTCAGAACAACAATGTTGCACAAAATAGACCATATATACCTCCTTCAATCCAACAGCAAAGGCAACAACAAGTGAATAGTAATCCTTCATTGAAAGAATTGGTGAGGCAGATGACATTGTAGAATATACAATTCTAGCAAGAGATCAAAGCTTCCATTTAGAGACAAGAGTCCTCCATTCAGAATTTGATCACCCAGATTGGACAGATGGCTACTTCATTGAATATATCGCATTCTCAGAATTCTAACAAGTTGCCTTCCCAAACTGCGGTTAACCCGAAGAATGTGAGTGCCATCACTCTAAGGTTAGGCAAACAGATTGAAGTTGATCTACTTGCATAAAAAATGAAGCCACCAATACTACAAGAAAATGAGAGCACTAGTGAAGAAATTCATGCTAGTGAACCTTCCACAAGTTATGCACAACCATCTTCCATTCCTCTTCCATTTCCTCCAAGAGCCATTCCAAGTGAGAAGAGGGAAGATGTAGACAAGGAGATCTTGGACATGTTTAGAAAGGTTGAGGTGAAAATACCTTTACTTGATGCAATCAAACAAATTCCAAGATATGTAAAAAAATTAAAGGAGTTGTGCACTCACAAGAGGATGCTCAAAGGCAATGAGAGGATCAACTTGGGCAAAAATGTTTTCGCACTAATAGGTAAACATGTTCCTCACATTTGTGAAAAGTTTAAGGACCCAAGTACATTTGTTATACCTTGAATAATAGGTAATAGCAAATTTAAGAATGCCATGCTAGATCTAGGAGCTTCGATTAATGTTATGCATATGTCTGTTTTCATGTCTCTTTCACTTTGACCTATGCAACCCACATGGGTAGTGATTCAATTAGCAAACATGAGTACCGCCTACCCTGTTGGTTTGATAGAGGATGTCTTGGTTTGGGTTGGTGAACTTATCTTTTCGAATGATTTTTGTATTCTCAATATGGAAGAGAGATCCTCCTGTAATATAGTTACTATCATTTTGGGGAGGCCATTTTTTAGAATAGCCCAAACCAAGATAGATGTCCATGCTAGAACATTATCCATGGAGTTTGGTGATATTATGGTTCATTTTAATATTTTTGATGCTATGAAGCATCCATCTAAGGATCATTCTATGTTTCATATTGATTTACTTGATGAGTTAATTAATGAACATATCTCTGATTTTCTTAATGATTTTGATTCTATATCATTGATAGACTCATACACTTGTGATACATGCACTGATTCTGAAATGTGTAATTCTTATATTGATGGGTTTCTGCATATTTCTGTTGGCCCAAATGTTGTAGAATCAGGTTGCACTAACCCAATTGCTACAAACATCATACATCAATCTAATTTACTTGTCCAGGTGCAGGCTGTAGAATCTATGTCTGCTACTTTGGTTCCATCTGTTTTGCAGGCATCTGTATTGGAGCTTAAACCTTTACCTGAAAACCTCAGGTATGCTTAATTACAGGATGATGAGAAGCTCCCTATTATTGTTTCCACCTCCCTTGATGTTGACCAAGAGGAGAATTTGTTGCAAGTGCTGAAGAAGCATAAGAAGGCAATTGGTTGGATCTTAGTTGATATTCCTGGTATTAGCCCATCCATGTGCATGCATAGGATACTATTGGAAGATGGAGCTAAACCAGTGAGGCAACTACAAAGGAGACTCAATCCAGTCATCCTTGAGGTTGTGAAGAAAGAGGTCACAAAGCTTCTAACAAGTTGGGATTATATATCTCATTTCTGATAGTCATTGGGTGAGCCTAGTTCAGGTGGTTCCAGAGAAGACAGGAATTATAGTGGTGAGAAATGAGAAATATGAGTTGATTCCTACGAGAGTGCAAAATAGTTGGAGAGTCTGCATTGATTATAGGAGGCTCAACCAAACAACAATAAAGTATCACTTTCCTTTGCCTTTATTGATCAGATGCTCGAGCACTTAGTAGGTAAATCTCATTATTGTTTCCTTGATGGTTTTTCTGGATAATTTCATATTCATATTGCTCTTGAAGATCAGGAGAAGACCATATTCACATGCCCCTTTGGCACTTTTTCCTATAGGAAGATGCCTTTTGGCCTATGCAACGCCCCTAATACATTCCAGCAGTGTATGGTGAGCATTTTTAGTGAGTTTTTAAAGACTTGTATAGAGGTGTTTATGGATGATTTCACTATTTATGGATCTTCATTTGATGCATGTTTGGATAGTGTGGATAGAGTTCTGCATAAATGCATCGAAACTAACCTTATTCTAAATTACGAAAAATGTCATTTCATGGTACAGCATAGCATAGTTTTGGGGCATGTGATCTCAAATAAGGAAATTGGGCTAGATCCTGCCAAGATTGATGTTATTTCACAATTGCCTTACCCGTCTTGCGTGCGAGAGGTCCACTCTTTTCTTGGTCATGCAGGTTTCTATTGCAGGTTCATTAAAGATTTCAGCAAGAAGGCTCTCCCACTATCCAACCTGTTGCAAAAGGAGGTGGTCTTTAATTTTAATGAGAGATGTATGAGGCATTTGAATGCCTCAAGACAACCTTGACCACCACTCCTATTAGCCAGGCACCTGATTGGACAGTCCCTTTTGAGTTGATGTGCGATGCTTCTAATTATGCATTGGGGGTTGTCCTTGCTCAAAAAGTGGACAAACTGCCTAGGATAATTTATTATGCTTCTACGACTTTAGATGTTGCACAAGCAAATTACACCACAACTGAAAAAGAGCTTTTAGTTATTGTATTTGCTCTGGATAAGTTCAGGTCTTATTTGCTTGATTCTAGAATTGTTGTTTTTACTGACCATGCAACTTTTGAAGTTCCTATTGAAGAAAGCTAATTCCAAACCAAGCTTTGAAGTTCCTCTTGATGAACAAATTTTGAATATTTCTGTTTCTTTCACCACCCCTTGGTTTGCTAACATTGTTAATTATTTGGTTGCATCTGTTTTTGCTACATTTGCATCTAGAGCTCAAAATGACAAACTTAATAATGATGCTAAATATTTTGTTAGGGATGATCTGTATTTGTGTAGATTATCTATTGACCAGATTACTAGAAGATGCATTCCAGATCATGAGATTGAGTCAGTCCTTCAGTTTTGCCATTCTTCTGCAGTGGCTGGCCATCTTGGTACCCAAAGGACATCACGAAAGGTGCTTGACTCTGGATTTTATTAGCACACAATCTTCAAAGATGCATTGAGGATTTTTAGCACTTGTGAGCAGTGTCAAAGAACATGTGGCACCCTTTCTTGGAGACAAGAGATGCCTCAACAACCTATGTTGTTTTGCGAGGTGTTTGATGTCTAGGGTATTGATTTTATGGGTCTATTTCCTGTTTCTTTTGGCTTTTACTATATTCTGCTTGTTCTTGATTATGTTTCTAAATGGGTGGAAGCTAAGGCCACCAGGACTAATGATGCTCAGGTTGTTATGGATTTTGTTAGGTATCACATTTTGTGCAGGTTTAGCATACCTAGAGCCATTGTAAGTGACAAGGTACCCACTTCTGCAATAGATCCATTTAAGTTATGCTCAAGAAATATGGGGTTGTTCATATAGTTTGCACACCTTATCACCCCCAATGTAATGGACAAGCTGAGATTTCAAACAAAGAGATAAAAAGGATTTTGGAGAATATGGTACAGCCTAACAGAAATTATTGGAGCAACAGGCTTGAGGATGCTCTTTGGGCATATAGGACAGCTTACAATGCACCCATAATGATGTCCCCTTATCAGGTTGTCTTTGATAAAACATGTCCTCTTCCTGTAGAGATAGAGCACCGAGCACACTAGGAAGTGAAAACTTGTAACTTGCCTCTTGAACAAGCTGGTGAAGAAAGAAAGCTCCAATTGAATGAAATCGATGAGATCCTCTTATAAGTCTATGAGAACTCTAAGTTTTATAAAGTGAAAACCAAAAGATTCCATGATAACTTGATTTCTAGAAAGGTATTTTTGGTTGGCCAAAGAGTGTTGTTGTACAACTCTAGGCTTGGACTCATGAGTGGTATGCTTCGTTCTAGGTGGATTGGTCCTTTTGTTGTTACTAATGTGTTTCCTTATGATACTGTATAAATCAAAAGTGAATCCACACATAAGAGTTTCAAGGTTAATGGGCATCTCCTTAAGCCTTTTCTCACAAATCCTTATTTAGTGGATGAAATTGTGGAGGAGAACTCATTGGTTGAACCCATTTTCCTCCTTCAATGAATCAGGGAGTTTTTCTTCCTCTCATTCTCTACTTTTTATTGCACTTGTCCAATTCCATTGATTGATAAATATGTCTGGATATTCTGATTGTGTTGCATTGGGACAATGTGTAGTTTAAGTGTGGGGGGAGACTATTGTAGGTTGTAGGTTTTTGTTGATGCATGTTTTTCTTCGATTCTTAGGTTTTGCTTAGGTTTGGGCATTTTCTCACATACTTTCTTTCACTTAAGTCGTGATATGTTGTAGTGAGAATCCATGCATTTCTGTGTGTCAAGTTGCTTTTGAGAATTAAGAGGTTGAAACAATTGTGATAGACTTGTCCCTTGTGAGAATTTGAGCCTTAATTGTGGATGGATTGCTGTATGCCATCTAATATTCTTTCATGTGTGATTGCACTCTTGATTACTTGCACTCTAGAACTTGACTTGTTTCTTGTTGATACTTGATATTCACATGCACATATTGAAGTGATTTAGGCATTTCTTTTGAATAAGCCACTTAGCCATATAAGCCTACCTTGAATGAATTTATCCTTTGATAGTCTCTTTGAGCCTTTTTACCTCTTTCCTTGTTATTTAGCTCATTACAAGCTTATAAGTGAAAAACCGTGATTGTCCTAACCTTAGGGAATTTTGGCGCTTTGGAATTGTTTTGGAAATGAGTATTAAGTAAGAAAGGGTACATTGTTTTTCAAATCTTGTGGATTCTTGGTTATGTATGGTTGATGCGATTGTGTACATAAGTGTTCAAAACAAAAAATAAAAAAACAAAAAAACAAAAAAAATGAAAATAAAAAGGAAAAACAAAGAAAAGAGAAAAAAAAAGTGAATAAAAGGTTGAGTAAGGCAAAGAGGATTGGAATTAGAGATTTGGTCTTATTTTGGGGTTGATTTTTACTTACTTTTTACTTATTCCCCATTGCTCCTCTGTTCCATTTGTTTTTACGTACATATCCTATAATTCTCCTACCTTGTCCTTGGCCCCATTACAACCATGAAAAGTCATTTTGATATTTATGTGCATGTGCTTATGATGTTGATGTTAAAGACTTGTCAAGCTTGTGTTTGTTTTCATTAAGTGCTTTGAGTATAAACACTTGCAACCTCAGACACATGAGTGTAAACACTTTAGTGAGCATGTCTTATGAGGTTCTATCATTGTTTTGACTCCCCTCTTGGTTTGATTGGTTTCTTGGCATACTGGAATTTATTGGATGACATTCATGGATGTCTTGATTTGATTCTTTTACTCTAGTGTGTTTGATTTTGTCCATTTCATTGCATTTCCTAGATTTCATTGTGAAGTATATGATTTTCCTAGGTGTTTCATTTTCTAGTTTTTGTGATCTTCTTGCATGAGTCACTTTGGTGCATATCAGTTAGCATAGTCTTATTTCTTGATTTTGCCAAGGAGTGCAAAAGGTTAAGTGTGGGGGTATTTGATGAACAATATGTTATACACTATTCATAAACTTGATTTAGCATGATTGATGATTCTTGGTGCCTAATTGACTTTGTTTCATATGGTTTAGTATTATAGACTTTATTATTCTACTATTCCTAAAATAAGTTAATGTGAGATTATTTGGTCTGATTAAATCTATTATCATTTTCATATCATGGCACCAATGACATTTTGGACATTATGGAAGTGGAAGATGTGTGTTGAAATGAAGATTTTATTTTTATTTTAGGAGTTTTATTTATAAACTCGGTTTTAGTTTTGGGCCCATTGTTTAGGGCCCATTTTCGATTTTACTCTTTGTAAAAATAGGGAACCCGAATTCCAGGCACTCACTTTACATTCACTCATTTTTAGAATTCTATTTTCCCTATTTGGCTCTGCTAGGGTTTCCTTGTTCTTCCCTCATTTTCGGTTTTGAAACTTCTTCTTTATTTCAATTCAATTTTTCTTCCATTTCCATGGAAGGCTAAACTTGTAGACTAAATTTCTTTGGTAATGTATCACAACTCTTGAGGTTTTGTTATTAATGTATTTTCGGTTTCTTTACTATTTATTTCTCTATCGTATTTCTGAATATGGTTTGCTTAATCCCATTGTTAGAAACTGGTTTGTGAGTTTATCTTCGCTTAGTTCACTTTCTCTCTAATGCATGAACGCTTAGTTTGTGTGAATTTGATAATGTTCCACGGCTATTCTGATTTCGCTTAGTTAAATGTTTAAGTTGTGAAAGTCTGCAAATTAGGAAGATGATGTTTGAAATCTGAAATTAATCTTTAGAAACCAAGGATTGAGTTGTGAACAAACAAACTAAAGGGATTTAGCCATTTTATCATATTGTTATTTACTGTTTCTGAAATTGCTTATTGTTCATACTAATCCAACAACAAAAACCTCCCTTGTGTGTGTGAGTATAATGTGTTTGAAGCTTTGCTTGAAAGATAATCCTTGGGAAACGACCCAGGAGTCACTTCCAAGTACTATAGTTTGTAATTGTTATATTATTTGCATCGGGTACGGCCTCGATCATGGAACTTGAAAAAATCTCATGTTATAAATAGAAAGTCTCATTCCTTCATTATTCTTAGTCCCAAGTTGAGTATGTTCTTACTCAACTTCTTCTTTCTCCGTCATAATCTATCCCGACGCATTTCCGGCAAACTTCTCTTTCTTTTTTCCGAGGCACTAGAATTGGCACAGGTAGCGAAATTGTAGGAATTTCGAGAACTGATATTGATAGTCAGATTGTGGGAAAATAGAATTGGCATATGTAGTTATATTATGGGCATTTCGAGAATTGACACTAGTAGCCATATTGTAGTAGGTAAATTCGAGATCAATTCTTAAAGTGCGGTAAGAATTTGATAAGAGAGAATTGAGTTGTTTTATCCTGGAGACAGTGTGGTTGATAGACTACTTGCACATTTTGGACAATGTCACAAAATATCTTAAAGAGAGTGACCTGATCATGACTCAGCTAGTAAGTATTTTTTTGTGCTATTTGAAATTGTCGCAAACTACAGTAACAACAATATAAGCTTAAGTAAGCCTCATGGATTTGGGAGTATATTTGTCTCAAGAAGTATGTTAATTAAATGCATTTTTTCAACTAATAATAACAAGTAGTACATAAAGTGATACATTGTTTGACTCAATATATATACTCCCAATGCAATTGAGCTTAGTAATAAAGTGAATGTCTTATATTTGTCAACTTAAACTTTGATACATCCTTGTTTATTTATAATAGCGAAAGGTAAAAATAATGTACTTTTTTTAGGATATATTAATGATTTTCTTCAAACAAGTAAAGCCATGACTTTCCTTAAGGTGTTTGTTTTCGGCCATTTTCCCATAAATTAAGGTACTACTTTTCATAAGAAGGATACAAGTAATGATCGGCCCAACTTATTCTAGGTCTATCTGAAATACATAAAAATGAAGAACTTTTGCATCAAGAGAACATAAAAATAAAGAGTTTCTAAAAGAAAATGTCAATGGGAGACCATTTTCTTTTAGTCTTATTATTATATCGCATATCCAACTCTCCTCACCCAATTTTTTATTATCGATTAAATAATTAAGAGTTGAAAATTTCACCCTTATTATATGGCTTTCATATAGATCAAACTCATTATTTATTTATCATGTTTGATTTTATTTTTAAAATTCGTTAAATTTCTAGTGCATTTACCAAATCATATAAGAATAAGAAAGATTTATTGTTCAGTTCATCATTATTTTGATTTGATTTTAAATATAAGAAATTGATAATAAAATAAGTTATGGGAATAAAGTATCTACTCATACCAGGAGATAATTTATTTCCATAAATTCACTCAGCATTTGACATGTGTCTTATTTCCTTTCATCTACTTTTTATTGCACTTGTCCAATTCCATTGATTGATAAATATGTCTGGATATTCTGATTGTGTTGCATTGGGACAATGTGTAGTTTAAGTGTGGGGGGAGACTATTGTAGGTTGTAGGTTTTTGTTGATGCATGTTTTTCTTCGATTCTTAGGTTTTGCTTAGGTTTGGGCATTTTCTCACATACTTTCTTTCACTTAAGTCGTGATATGTTGTAGTGAGAATCCATGCATTTCTGTGTGTCAAGTTGCTTTTGAGAATTAAGAGGTTGAAACAATTGTGATAGACTTGTCCCTTGTGAGAATTTGAGCCTTAATTGTGGATGGATTGTTGTATGCCATCTAATATTCTTTCATGTGTAATTGCACTCTTGATTACTTGCACTCTAGAACTTGACTTGTTTCTTGTTGATACTTGATATTCACATGCACATATTGAAGTGATTTAGGCATTTCTTTTGAATAAGCCACTTAGCCATATAAGCCTACCTTGAATGAATTTATCCTTTGATAGTCTCTTTGAGCCTTTTTACCTCTTTCCTTGTTATTTAGCTCATTACAAGCTTATAAGTGAAAAACCGTGATTGTCCTAACCTTAGGGAATTTTGGAGCTTTGGAATTGTTTTGGAAATGAGTATTAAGTAAGAAAGGGTACATTGTTTTTCAAATCTTGTGGATTCTTGGTTATGTATGGTTGATGCGATTGTGTACATAAGTGTTCAAAACAAAAAATAAAAAAACAAAAAAACAAAAAAAATGAAAATAAAAAGGAAAAACAAAGAAAAGAGAAAAAAAAAGTGAATAAAAGGTTGAGTAAGGCAAAGAGGATTGGAATTAGAGATTTGGTCTTATTTTGGGGTTGATTTTTACTTACTTTTTACTTATTCCCCATTGCTCCTCTGTTCCATTTGTTTTTACGTACATATCCTATAATTCTCCTACCTTGTCCTTGGCCCCATTACAACCATGAAAAGTCATTTTGATATTTATGTGCATGTGCTTATGATGTTGATGTTAAAGACTTGTCAAGCTTGTGTTTGTTTTCATTAAGTGCTTTGAGTATAAACACTTGCAACCTCAGACACATGAGTGTAAACACTTTAGTGAGCATGTCTTATGAGGTTCTATCATTGTTTTGACTCCCCTCTTGGTTTGATTGGTTTCTTGGCATACTGGAATTTATTGGATGACATTCATGGATGTCTTGATTTGATTCTTTTACTCTAGTGTGTTTGATTTTGTCCATTTCATTGCATTTCCTAGATTTCATTGTGAAGTATATGATTTTCCTAGGTGTTTCATTTTCTAGTTTTTGTGATCTTCTTGCATGAGTCACTTTGGTGCATATCAGTTAGCATAGTCTTATTTCTTGATTTTGCCAAGGAGTGCAAAAGGTTAAGTGTGGGGGTATTTGATGAACAATATGTTATACACTATTCATAAACTTGATTTAGCATGATTGATGATTCTTGGTGCCTAATTGACTTTGTTTCATATGGTTTAGTATTATAGACTTTATTATTCTACTATTCCTAAAATAAGTTAATGTGAGATTATTTGGTCTGATTAAATCTATTATCATTTTCATATCATGGCACCAATGACATTTTGGACATTATGGAAGTGGAAGATGTGTGTTGAAATGAAGATTTTATTTTTATTTTAGGAGTTTTATTTATAAACTCGGTTTTAGTTTTGGGCCCATTGTTTAGGGCCCATTTTCGATTTTACTCTTTGTAAAAATAGGGAACCCGAATTCCAGGCACTCACTTTACATTCACTCATTTTTAGAATTCTATTTTCCCTATTTGGCTCTGCTAGGGTTTCCTTGTTCTTCCCTCATTTTCGGTTTTGAAACTTCTTCTTTATTTCAATTCAATTTTTCTTCCATTTCCATGGAAGGCTAAACTTGTAGACTAAATTTCTTTGGTAATGTATCACAACTCTTGAGGTTTTGTTATTAATGTATTTTCGGTTTCTTTACTATTTATTTCTCTATCGTATTTCTGAATATGGTTTGCTTAATCCCATTGTTAGAAACTGGTTTGTGAGTTTATCTTCGCTTAGTTCACTTTCTCTCTAATGCATGAACGCTTAGTTTGTGTGAATTTGATAATGTTCCACGGCTATTCTGATTTCGCTTAGTTAAATGTTTAAGTTGTGAAAGTCTGCAAATTAGGAAGATGATGTTTGAAATCTGAAATTAATCTTTAGAAACCAAGGATTGAGTTGTGAACAAACAAACTAAAGGGATTTAGCCATTTTATCATATTGTTATTTACTGTTTCTGAAATTGCTTATTGTTCATACTAATCCAACAACAAAAACCTCCCTTGTGTGTGTGAGTATAATGTGTTTGAAGCTTTGCTTGAAAGATAATCCTTGGGAAACGACCCAGGAGTCACTTCCAAGTACTATAGTTTGTAATTGTTATATTATTTGCATCGGGTACGGCCTCGATCATGGAACTTGAAAAAATCTCATGTTATAAATAGAAAGTCTCATTCCTTCATTATTCTTAGTCCCAAGTTGAGTATGTTCTTACTCAACTTCTTCTTTCTCCGTCATAATCTATCCCGACGCATTTCCGGCAAACTTCTCTTTCTTTTTTCCGAGGCACTAGAATTGGCACAGGTAGCGAAATTGTAGGAATTTCGAGAACTGATATTGATAGTCAGATTGTGGGAAAATAGAATTGGCATATGTAGTTATATTATGGGCATTTCGAGAATTGACACTAGTAGCCATATTGTAGTAGGTAAATTCGAGATCAATTCTTAAAGTGCGGTAAGAATTTGATAAGAGAGAATTGAGTTGTTTTATCCTGGAGACAGTGTGGTTGATAGACTACTTGCACATTTTGGACAATGTCACAAAATATCTTAAAGAGAGTGACCTGATCATGACTCAGCTAGTAAGTATTTTTTTGTGCTATTTGAAATTGTCGCAAACTACAGTAACAACAATATAAGCTTAAGTAAGCCTCATGGATTTGGGAGTATATTTGTCTCAAGAAGTATGTTAATTAAATGCATTTTTTCAACTAATAATAACAAGTAGTACATAAAGTGATACATTGTTTGACTCAATATATATACTCCCAATGCAATTGAGCTTAGTAATAAAGTGAATGTCTTATATTTGTCAACTTAAACTTTGATACATCCTTGTTTATTTATAATAGCGAAAGGTAAAAATAATGTACTTTTTTTAGGATATATTAATGATTTTCTTCAAACAAGTAAAGCCATGACTTTCCTTAAGGTGTTTGTTTTCGGCCATTTTCCCATAAATTAAGGTACTACTTTTCATAAGAAGGATACAAGTAATGATCGGCCCAACTTATTCTAGGTCTATCTGAAATACATAAAAATGAAGAACTTTTGCATCAAGAGAACATAAAAATAAAGAGTTTCTAAAAGAAAATGTCAATGGGAGACCATTTTCTTTTAGTCTTATTATTATATCGCATATCCAACTCTCCTCACCCAATTTTTTATTATCGATTAAATAATTAAGAGTTGAAAATTTCACCCTTATTATATGGCTTTCATATAGATCAAACTCATTATTTATTTATCATGTTTGATTTTATTTTTAAAATTCGTTAAATTTCTAGTGCATTTACCAAATCATATAAGAATAAGAAAGATTTATTGTTCAGTTCATCATTATTTTGATTTGATTTTAAATATAAGAAATTGATAATAAAATAAGTTATGGGAATAAAGTATCTACTCATACCAGGAGATAATTTATTTCCATAAATTCACTCAGCATTTGACATGTGTCTTATTTCCTTTCATTCAAGAAGTTTTCATTTTAAAATATATTATAAAAGAAAAAATAAGACACATGTCAAACATCAAGTGAATTTAAGGATATTTATCTTCTGGTATGGTGAGATATTTTATCCTCATAAGTTATTGGTTTTAAAATGAGACACTCTTAATAATTAACATGTATCTAACCTTAAAAACACTAACTATTCATTTTTTCCATAAATTTACTTATTTTGAAACTTAATAGTCAAAACTATTCACTCTCCTTCCTTGCCTTATTTATTTTTCTATCTTTTATTTTCCGTTTCTTTCTTTTATATATAGAGAACAAAATTAGACGTTTCCAACAATAATCACCTCTCGTCGTCGTCGGCACTACATTACCACTACTAGCACTATCAAATTGTCCATGTTGACATTGTCGTCATTGACAATGTCATAATTACTATCCTTGCCACCATGTCTACCAGCACTAACCATCATCATTGTTGCCTTAACCACTAACGTTGTTGTCATCTTCAACTTTATCACCATTATCATTTACTATCACTATTGTTACCACTACCTGTTCCTCCACTACCACCATTTTTCATCTCACCTCCTTCACCAACACTATTGTTGATGTCATCGCCTCCATTGCCATCATCAACATTCTTATCTCCTCCACCTCTGTTATCACCATATCCTAATTGTTGTGAACAACCGAACAACTAAATATTAAAATAGTATAGATAAAAGAGAATAACACAAGAGATTTGGTAACGAGGTTCGATCAATTGTGCCTACGTCCCTAGGAACGTTAAGAGACTATCACTATATATTATTAGAGAATAAGGATTTGTGTTTGACTATTCTTATTCTTGTTACGTTAGGTTTACATAACGTAACTATATAGCTCTCTACCCCAACCTCTTTACATCAGCCCAAGCCCATAACTTGTATTGATGTTATCTAGATATATGAGACATTGCAAAACAATCTCCACCTTAGTGAATATCATCAATCTCCATCTTCCGCCATTGGGTTGGGGGGCGCTCCATAGTTTAGAATTAGTGAATGTTCAGCAAGCTCAATCAATGCCTGAACTTGTCCACTGTAATCGACTTGGTTAACATATCAGCTGCATTTTCTGAAGTGTGAACCTTCTACAATAGTATCTGCCCACAAGCTACCAACTCTCTAATCTTGTGAAATCTCACATCAATATGTTTGGTCCTAGCATGATGCACCTGGTTCTTTTCTAAGAAGATAGCACTCTGACTATCATAATGCAACAGAACTCCACCTTGCTCAATGTCTAACTCATTTACCAGCCCCATAAGCCACATAGCTTCCTTAAAAGTTTCACCAGCTACCATGTCCTCTACTTCATTTGTGGACATAGCAACAACAGACTGAACTTATGATCTCCACATAATTGGTCCATCTGCAAGGGTGAAGACAAACCCCGTTATGGACATTCTATCATCTAAGTATCCTGCATAGTCTGAATCAACATAACCAATAATTGAAGGCTTACTCTATTGGCTACCAAACATAATACTGAGGCATGTAGTCCCCTTCAAATATCTGAAAACTCATTTAATTGCTCCCCAATGTTGCTTCCATGGTTTCGACATGTACTTGCATACTTGACTAACTGCTTGTGCCAAGTCCGGTCTAGTACAAACCATAACATACATCAAGCAACCCACTATTTTGGCATATGGAACATTTGACATGTGCTTCTTCTTTTCATCTGTCTTTGGACACTGATATAGGAAAAGTAAATTAGTAGCAATCAACATAAAGTAGCAGAAAAATAAAAGAACCATCATTAAGGCTTCTCACATAAACACAACAATCATACTCACGACTCATTATAGTTGATCCCCTTCTACTATAAATACATTTTTGCTACAAGGCGAACCTTAAACTTTCCCCTTCTTTTTCTGATATTGTTGGCTTCCTCTTGTACACCAACTTGCACTCAACTGCATGCTTGTCTGGGGGAAATGGGACAAGCTCCCAAGTTTGGTTCTTGTGTAGAGACTCCATTGTAAGACTGAGATGGCAACTAATAGGGGGTGAATTACCTGTTTAAAACTGTGACTGATTTTTCTGCACAATTCAAGAGTTCATAGAAGCGGAAAATTATATGCATAAATAATCAAGTAAATGCAAGGAGATAAAGAAGAAGAGAGTACACAGATGTTTTTATACTGATTAACCTTCTTGTCCACCAAAGGCTACATCCAGTACACTTGCAGCACAAGAGATTTCTTCACTAGATATTAAGAGTAGTAATTATAATTTCTCACCCCGAGATTCCCTTGTACCTTACTCACTCTCTAACACATTTATCACTCTATGGAAAACACCATTTCCAAGTGACTCTATCCCCTTTCATATCACACCCTTGTGAAAGAAAGTAATTCAATACTTTGAATGAAGAAAACGTTTAATAATGGCAATGGATTGCCTTTACAAGATTTTGAAGTTATAAACTTTTGCAGTCCAACAACTCAATGTATACTTTAGTACTAATGCTAATAAGGTTTGAATAACTTGCAATAACACTTACGGCAACTTTGTAGAACAAGTTCTGAAAGTTATGAACAATTTGTACCAAGTGTAAAACAAGTATTTCAGAAAATTGTAGTTTGAGTAAATGATTTCGATCTGAGTTGTGTTATATATTATGTATGTATGAAATAAGTTTCAAAGACTTTATATAAACTTTCCAATCAACCAGAATACATCTACGAAAATGTAGGATTTATTTGATATGAAATCATTTCGTTTAGGTTGAAAGTTGTGTGGTTTGAATATGAAAACTGGTGTAACAACTCTCAGTAATCGAATACTTAATCAATGTAATCGATTACTTAATCAATGTAATCGATTACCCAACAAGTTTGTCCAACCGCGTAATTGATTTTCACAAGCAATAGTCGATTACTCAAAAGGTGTAATAGATTACCCAACTATTCTGTCCAACTGGGTAATTATTATTGTGTTGTGTAATCGGTTACCCACATGGTGTAATCGATTACCTGGTCATTTTTTGTTAGATAACTCGTTTCTCATTCATGTAATCTATTACTTAGTTCTGATAACCTGTTACTTAGTCACAGTAACCTGTTCTTGAAGCTTTGTCTCCATTATCTTCATAAATGTTCTTCCTTTTCTTTTTATGTGACGCTCGTGTCTTCATGAAAACCTTGCCAAGGTCAAGAGCCAGATCTTCTTTACAATCTCTCCCTTTTTGATGATGACAAACCAATATCTGCTTGACAATGTCATTTTCTAAGAGTAACATACTTTGTGATATTCTTGCCTTGAGTATGCTCCCCCTATGTTGTATGTTTCCCCTTTGATGTGGAGTTATGTGCCTGAAATGGTTTATCCAGAAAATACACTCTTCTAACTTTTCTCCCTCTTTTGACTTCATCAAAAAGAAGAAAAGCCAACAGTCCAACTATATATATATATATATATATATATATATATAATACAATATGTATATAACAATTTAAAAGGTAATCATAAAACTGATATCGCATAGCAGAAAATTTAAAAGATGTTCGTACAAATTCAACCATAGTCAGAAAAACAACAAACAAACAGCAAAATGTTCACAATCATGCAACATTACAAACATAATTCCTAGACAAACAAAGTTCTAAGATTCAGGTTCAGTGTTATCATCATCAAGGTCCATGTTATTGATTTTATAAGAAAGATGTTGAAGCTCGAATTGGACTTGTTGATTCTGAGCGTCAAGAGCATCCATCCAATTAGAGATGTAGCCTCAAAGAGAGAATAACACATCCATGATCATTTGGTTTGTAGGCATGGGAACAGATGAAGAAGACTCAGCATGAAAATCAGAAGTTTGTTATTCAGGAGGGTTGGCAGAGGCATTTACATTAGAATCAGCAAGTGCAGCCTGTCTATCACTTTGATGCTTATAAAGTCTATCACTGGGATCTCGGAAGAAGCCCATTTTGTGTATCACATCCACATCAATCCTACTATCACGTGCATCAAGTGTGACTTTGGAGTCACCAGCAGCGGATACAGCAAAATGCACAAATATATTGGTTATGAAGATATATTGCATAAGGCAGAAGGCTGTGAGATTCTCGAACAGACTGCATATGTCTTATTACTGTGTTAGCCCAATTGATAGAAAGGTTAGGCTTAAGAGCATACATCAATTTCAGTTTCATGTCATTTGTTTGAGAATGATTTGAATATTTTTGAAGAATGACATAGCTCAAAAAGTAATGAAGCAAGCGATATTCGAGGTTGAGATTTCCTACAGCAAGGATATCTCTACTCGTTATAGTTTCACCTAACACCATTTGCTTATGCATTTCTATTTCCCTCTTAGAGAATCTACACATAGAATAGTAGAACTTTTTTCTATCATAATTATCCCAATCGCATGCAAGACCGAAATCTTTGATGCTACCTTGAAAAGGTATGTTACAACAAAATGAACTAAAGGTCTTAATATCCAAAATAATTTATTTTCCTTTCATATAGGATGTTAGATGATTTTTCCTAAAGTTCAAGTTACAGTAGAATACTTTAAAAAGTTCAGGATAATAGGCTTTTGATTCCTCACAAAAATTAAAAAGATCTTGTAGCCTTAGAAGAGTAGGGAAATGAAAATCTTCAAACTCAAAATTACTGACATTACCATACTTAGGAGCGAAAATGGAGCATCCAAGAAAATGCTCTGAGAATGTTTTGTGTAGAACATCATTTCAAGAAGACGTGCCAAATCCAAAGGATTAGCCTCAGAAGATGAAGCTCTTTACTTTCTTTGAGACACACCGGTATATTGCTTCTTAGCTCTTGATGATGATGCCATGAATTGCGGTTTTTGAAAGGTTAAGTTTGGAGTTTTGAGATATTTGGGGATTTTTTATTGGGAAACCTAAACATGAAATCTATGAAATAGAATTGTTTAGAATTGAAAAAGTGATATAAAACGATTCAAAAATCACACAAATCGGATCAAAAATGAGGTTTTTAGGAAAACTCTAGGTTGAACAGGAAAAAGAGGGGTTGAGGAGGAAGAAGAAGTGTTTGAAAAAATGAGGAGGGAAACTTAAATACTGCTTAGAGTAATCGATTGTACATAGTGATTAATCGGTTACTCAACACAAAATAATTCCCAGATTTCAAACAGACACCTTAGGTAATCGATTACACGGGTGGGTAATTGATTACTGAAGCTTCCTGCTCAATGTTGTAATTGGTTACTCTCTAGAGTAATCGACTATTGAGCCCATAATTTAAATTTCAGGCATACCTGATGCATGGTAATCGGTTACTCATCACATGTAATCAATTACATACCCAAGAATTTGAAAATTTTGAAAAGACTTAAGCAATTTTAAATACAAGTAGCCATATTATAAGCATAATGAAACAAACATATAATCATGAATAAGCATTTAAGATAAGTAAGTTTCATCAAGTATGCCTAATTCACGTCTAATTTTATAGAGAGGTTCTTTTTCCAGGGGTTTAGTGGATATATCTCCTAGTTGATCATGAGTATCAACAAATTCTACAGATACATCTTTCTTTTGGACATGGTCTCTGAGGAAATGATATCTTATATCTATGTGTTTGGTTCTAGAATGCATTACTGGATTCTTTGTGAGATTTATAGGCCTAATATTATCACATTTTAGGGGCATGCAGCCTAAGTCCAAGCCATAATCTCACAATTGTTGTTTAAGCCACAACACTTTGGCACAACAACTATCTGCCGCTATGTATTCCGCCCCAGTAATACTTAGAGCAACATAGACTTGTTTCTTGCATGACTATGAGACCAATGCATTACCTAATATATGACAAATATCACTTGTACATTTTCTTTCAGTTTTGCATTCAGCAAAATCTGAATCTGAATATCCAACCAAATCACATATACTTCCTTTCGGATACCATAATCCAACGTCAGTTGTGCCTTTTAGATATTTAATGATTCTTTTGACAACAACTAAATGTGACTCTTTTGGTTTAGATTGATACTGAGCGCATAAGCAGACACTAAACATTATATCAGGTCTACTGGCAGTTAAATAAAGTAGGGAACCAATCATACATCGATACTTTGATATATCAATGCATTTTCTAGCTTCATTTGTACCAATGTATGTGCCAGAACCCATAGGATTAGCAATTGACTTGCAATCATCCATTTCAAATCTTTTCAGCAAGTCTCTGCAGTATTTGGATTGACTCACAAAAATACCATCCTTGAGTTGTTTGATTTGTAATCCAAGGAAGTAATTTAGCTTCCCCGTCATAGACATTTCAAAATCCCCTTGCATCATTTTGCCAAAATCATTTTGATGATGCATTTATCCGGGTAGAACGTCACATGAAATCCTTTGTCGCATACCTGGCTTGTGCTCAACAAGTTGCGCTTGAGTCCTTCGACATATAATACTCCTTCTATAGTCGTTGAATATGGCTTAGTGATTCTACCAACTCCAAGTATTTTTCTTTTGTTGTTATCACCATATGTGACATAGCCTTTGTCCCTTGGAGTAAGGACGGAGAACTTATCTTTGTTGTCTGTCATGTGCTTTGAGCAACCGCTATCCAAATACCATAGATTGCAGACGGCTCTCAAATTTTCCAGCAAATCATGTTAAGTAATATTAGGTACCCAATTTTCTTTGGGTCCTACATTGTTAACACCTTTCTCAACCCATCTATAATAACCTAAGGGTACACCATGTTTTCTAATCATGCAAATGTTTGGTGTATGCCCAAGGTTCTTACAGTAAGTGCATATGGGATGATGCTAATGTATCCTAGATTTATTACTATTAAATATATGGATACTTTGTTTTTGAAAGTTTATCTTTGTTGAGACATTCTGATTCTTAGAATTTGGGTTTTTAGAATAGCCAAATCCTCTTCGGTCTGTAGAATTTCTCTGAACTTTGATAATCTTGTCCAGATCTTTGCTAGTCTTGTTTACCTTATTTGAAATCCTCTTCGGTCTGTAGAATTTCTCTGAATTTCAAGAGTAATGCAATTTTGACATGAAGACGATGATGGTTTATTTCTGAATACTTCTAACTCAGTTTTTTGTTTTAAAAATAGTTTGGTAAGTTTGACGTATTCATCATGTAAATCATTAAATGCATGTTGCAATTCAGAAAAAGAAAATAGGTTAGATTTATATACCTCTTCATTATCAAAGTTATGAGATGCCATGAGAGAGAGATGTGTTTGTTCTTTATTTTCTAGTTCAGAGGTGGAACTGGTATCATTATCTTCCCAAGCTATGTAAGTTCTTCGTCCAGTCTTCATTTCATTCTTACCCTTGAAGGCATTCCTCTTCAAATTTGGACAATCCATTTTTATATGACCAGGCTTGCCACATTCAAAGCATGTGAAGTTTTGGTTTGAATTGGAAGCGTCATTATTCTTGGTAAATTTCTTCATTTGTCCAGTTTTAGTGCCTTTGTTCCTTTTAAGGAAGTTGTTGAACTTCTTTACGAACAAACTCATATCTTCCATCTCTTCCTATTCAGATTCATCTCCTGATGAATCATATCTATCCACTTTTGCCTTGAGAGAGATATTCTTCTTCTTCTTTTCTTGCTCTTCATGTTGCTCAAGATGACTCAGTTCTAATTCATGTTCCTGCAATTTTCCAAACAAAGCAGCCAGTGACATTTTTGATAAACTTTTCTTTTCAGAAATGGCTGTAACTTTTGGTTGTCGTGTTCTAGTAAGTGATCTTAGAACTTTTAAGTTCAAGTCACTATTTGGTAAAGTTTTTCCAAGCACAATGAGATGATTTGTAAGGTGAGTAAATCTCTTTTGTAAATCAAGTATTTTCTCTCCAGGCTTCATACGAAACATTTCGTATTCTTGGGAAAGAGTATTTAGTCTCGACCTTTTTACCTCATCAGTTCCTTCGTGTGTGGTCTCTAGAGTATCCCACATTTCTTTAGTAGATTTGCAGTTTGATACTGTAAAACTTTCATCAATACCGAGTGCAAAAGTGAGGATATTTTTTGTTGTTAGATCATAGTGCATTTTCTTCTTGTCTTCGTCATTCCAAGAGGATTTGGCTTCACTTCCCTCACATTGTTGATAAATGTGAAGGATTCATAGGGCCCTTCCTCAATTGCATTCCAAATGTCTAGATCTTGAGACTCTATGAAGATTCTCATTCTGATCTTCTAGAAGTTGTAGCATTCTCCAATAAAACTTGGAGGGCGATTGATATTGGAACCTTCTCCTAGAAATTATCTTGCGGCCATCTTCAAAACAGGATCAGTTTTGAGAATAAATTAATCAAAAAAAGATCTGGTGCCAATTGTAAGACTGAGATGACAACTAAGAGGGGGTGAATTAGTTGTTTAAAACTGTGACTGGTTTTTCTATAAAATTCAAGAGTTAATAGCAGCAGAAAATGATATGCATAAATAATAAAGTAAATATAAGGAGATAAAGGAGAAGAGAGTAGACAGATGTTTTTATACGGTTCACCTTCTTGTCCACCGAAGGCTACATGCAGTACTCTTGCAGCACAAGAGATTTCTTCACTAGATATTACGAGTAGTGATTACAATTTTGTACCCCCAAGATTCCCTTGTACCTTACTCACTCTCTAACACCTATATCACTATTTGGAAAACACCATTTCCAAGTGACTCTATCCCCTTTCTTATCACACAATACTTTGAATGAAGAAAACGTTTAACAATGGCATTGGATTGCCTTTACAAGATTTTGAAGTTATAAACTTTGCAATCCAACAACTCAATGTACAATTTAGTACTAATGCTCATAATGTTTGAATAACTTGCAATAATACTTAAGGCAACTTTGCAAAACAAGTTCTGAAAGTTATGAACAAGTTGCATGAAGTGTAGAATAAGTATTTCAGAAAATTGTAGTTTGAGTAAGTGATTTCAATTTGAGTTGTGTTATGTATTGTGTATGTATGAAATGAGTTTCAAAGCCTTTATATAGACTTTCCAATCAACCAGAATACCTCTACGAAAAGGTAGGATTTGTTTGGAATGAAATCATTTCGTTTGGGTTGAAAGTTGTGTGGTTTGAATCTGAAAACTGGTGTAACAGCTCTCAGTAATCGATTACTTAATCGATGTAATCGATTACCCAACCAGTCTGTCCAACTGCGTAATTAATTTTCACATGCAGTAATCGATTACTCAAAAGGTGTAATTGATTACCCAACTATTTTGTCCAAGTGGGTAATTATTTACCGTGTTGTATAATCGGTTACCTACATGGTGTAATCGATTACCCTCATCGATTTTTGTTGGATAACTTGTTTCTCACTCATGTAACATGTTACTTAGTCACAGTAACCTGTTACATAGATCTAGTAACTTGTTACACAATATTTTGAAAATTGTTTTCATTTATGCTTGTGTTTATCAATTTTCTTTTAAAATACTTTTGAGCATTACTACTAAGTGTATAGTTTATAGTACAAGGATAGAAGTACCTAAAGACTTTAGATTCTAATTTCTTGAAGCTTTGTCTTCATTGTCTTCATAAGTATTCTTCATTTTCTTCTTTTATGTGATGTTTCTGTCTTCATCAAAACCTTGTCGAGGTCAGGAGCCAATTCTTCTTCACATCCATCTCCTCCATCATGGCACCCATCTATTGTTCTTTCTCATGGGTGTTTATAACCTCTTGAAAGATACATTGATCTCCTGAACTAATATGGAGAGCAACTGAAGCCATGTCCTTACAACCCATATCTCTCTAGAGGTTTGATAGGATGCATATCTCTATCTATAATAAGTAGATACTCTTACACACCTAAACTCTCCGCCTGAGAATCATCATGTTCTCGACTTGAACTAGTGCATGATTCCTTGCCTTTATTTACCTGAACTATTTCATTACTCACTAGAATCATATTTGTTCCAAAAGTCTCTTCATTTGGCTTGGGCACCTTTGCCAAAACTGACTATTTCAGCATGAAATCTTCATCAAACACTACATCTCTACTCAACACAACTTTTCTGAAAACTGGATCCTAGAACTTGAACCCCTTCACACCTTTGGAATATACAATGAAGATACATCTCTTTGACTTGGGATCAGGTTTAGATCGTTTATCACTAGGTACATGTACATAAGCAGGACAACCAAATATATGTAACATAATATAATTGACTAGGTTACATGTCCATACTTTTTCTCTGCAACTTTACCATCTAATGAAGCACGTGGTAATCTATTGATGACATAGTATGTCATACTAAGTGTCTCTGCCCAAAATCCTTTGAAAAATCCAGCATTCAGTCTTATACATCTGGCTCTCTCTATAAGAGTTCTATTCATCCTCTCTACAACATCATTCTGCTGAGGAGTCTTCTTCACTGAAAAGTGCCTCTGAATGCCATGTTCCTCACATAATTTCTGAAACTTTGAGTCTTTATACTCCATACCATTTTATGACCTCAAGTATTTGATTTTCTACTAGTCTGGTTCTCTACCTCTACCTTCCAAACTTTGAACTTGGCAAAAGCTTCTGACTTATGCTTCAGAAAATATACACAGACCTTGCGAAAAAGGTCATCAACGAAGGTAACAAAATAGATTGAACCTCCTAGGGGTGGTTCCTGAGTAGGTCCACATACATCAGTGTGGATATAATCTAGAATGTCCCGAGTCCTATGTTGGCTAGCCTTGAAACTAACTTCTGTCTGTTTTCCAAGTACACAATACTTGCACAAATCTAGCTTACCTTTGCTTACTCCCCTCAACAGTCCTCTTTTGTATAGTTCCTCATGCCACACACACTAATATGACCAAATGAGTGTGTCATAATTTTGTAGCATCATGGTCTGAATCGACTGAAATCTCTTCAGCCACTCCAGCAACTCCACCTACAATTGTTCTCCCTAACAGCTTGTAAGTGTTTCCAGCAATCCTCTTACCCTTCATCATAGTCAGAGCACCTTTACATACTCGGAGAATATCATTGTCCCCATCAACTCTATAGCTAAATCCTTTGGCCAGCAATGTCCCCAAAGAAATCAAATTCTTCTTCAAATCTGGTATGTGCCTAACCTCACATAACGTCTTCACTACACCATCATCCATCACAGTTCTGATTTCTCCCATGCCAATAAATCCACATGCTTTATTATTTCTGAGATACACGAACCCAAAATTGTATGTGGTGAACCATTCCATGTTTGGCATCATGTGGTGGGAACAACCAGTGTCAAGTATACACTCATTTGCACTATGATTTGATGATATAGATAGTAGATCAACTTCACTGTTGTAACCATAGTCATCTTTCTGTGCAACACTTGTAGATGTAGATACTCCATCTTTCCTCACTGGCTTGCTAGGACTCCATTCATTAGGACAATCCTTTTTGTAATGTCCATTTTGTTTGCACTTATAGTACTCTATTAGTGTTCTACCCTGGAATTTGGTTTTTTATCTTTGACAGGACCTCCTCTGCCTTGTCTCCTCCCACGCTCTTGGCTCCCTTTCACATATAGACCAACACTCTGAGATCCTTCCCCTACATTTTGTCTTCTTTGACTGGGGATAGAAGTGCATATATGATCTCATCCAGTTTGATTGAGTCTTTTCCGTACATCAATGTTGTCACCAAGTGTTCATAGGAATTTGGGAAAGAACACCGTAATATTATTGCTTTGTCCTCATCATCAACATTCACATCAAGTTTCTGCAAGTCATTGATCACTTGATTAAAATTGTTGAGATGTTGTTGCAAATCAGCACCCTCCTACATCTTCAGGCCATAGAGTCTCTATTTCAAATACAACTTATTTGTTAGAGACTTGGACATGAACCGCTTCTCTAATGTCTCCCATACCTCTATTGGTGACGTCAAAGCCATAACATGATACATCATCTCATCTGATAGATAGAGTCGTAGGGTTCCCACAACCTTCTCCTTCAATTGTTCCCAATCTAGTTGATCCAAACCATCTGCTTTATTCTCACGCAGCACCTTTGATAGACCTTGTTGAGCCAACACATCCTTAACCCTTCTTTGCCACAATCTGAAATTACCAGTTCCATCGAACTCCCCCACCTCGAATTTGGCACATGGGTTAAGAGCCATCTTATATCAATTGTTAGGAACAAGCGAATAATCAAATCGTAAAAGAGTATAGAGAAAAGAGAATAACACAAGGGATTTAGTAACGAGGTTCAGCCAATTATGCATATGTCCCTAGGAGCGTTGAGAGGCTACTACTATGTATTATTAGAGAATAAGGATTTGTGTTTGACTATTCTTCTCTTTGTTACATTACGTTTACATAACATAAATATATAGTCTTCTATCCCAACCATTTACATCATATCAAACTCAGAACTTGTATTGATATTATCTACAGATATGAGTCATTGCACAACAGTAATTATCATTATTATTGCCTCAGTCATTGTTATCACCTCTATATGGTTGTTGTCCTCTCTACCATTACTATCATCACTATCACACTATCACTATAGTTATTTTTACCTTTGCCACCACAAATATCATTGTCATCCGGTTTATCATCCATAGTATCATTACCAAACGACTTTTAGATTAAAACTAATTTTTAAGATTAAAAATTGAAATTCCGAAACAAATCTAGCTCTTTTAATTTTACTTCTGAAAACCTTATATCCTGACGTTTTCTTTGAAGTAGCTTTTAAGGGGAATAGAAAAAACTGGTAAAAATATAACCTAGGTTCTCCTAATTAGTTTCATGGGGTAGAACGTACACCATCAAGCCATTGGCCATTCCTAATTCAACACAAATATGTGCTTAATCAATCATATAGGGAAAGCCTCCATACAAAATGCCATGTCAGTCAATATCAATGTTGAATTGTCGATCCCATGCTACCTTAGCATCATATTTCTCACTGGTGTGGATGACCTCCAATATTAAAACAGTCCAATATTTAAATGTGTGAAATTATAATAGATTTGATGATTTATAAAAAAAATTGTTAAAAAAATTTAAAATTTACACCATTAGTTTTTTTTGAAATACATATATCACCATTTCATTCAATACTGAATCCTCTAATATTAGATAGATCTAGATTGCCTTGTGGGCCTACTACAATATTCAATCTTAAATGCCCTCACATTTCTTTTACTCCATGAATAAATTTGCTAAATGAATCCAAAAAAAAGGCTTAGTCCACACCATTAGTCATAGGCATGCTTTCAAATTGTGGTGACTATTGCTAATTTGTATTTACAATAATATTTTTTAGTTGATCCTTTTTATAGAAAATGCAATACAGTAGGTGGTGGTTAAGATGAAGGAATTTAAGAAATGGGGTGAATGAGGTTGTGGTTCGAATCTTACCCATAACAAATTAAAAAAAGTTATAAAATGATTTGATGGTTAGGAATAGAGTGAAAAAGATTGATGGTTCGACTCTCATACATTACAAACACTTACATACAAAAACATTTGTCCGTCAAAAAAAATAATTTTTTTTGTAAATGCTACCTAAACTTTCCCTCACATTTATAGTCATAATTGGGCTTGCGGAAGCAAGAACGTGTTGCAACAGAAGCCGAGTACAAGATCATCGCCTCCTCTCATATATATCCTCTCAAGTCACACACGACACTGGTTCAGACTATTTGTGTGCCAAACATGTCTTCATAGGGATTTGATAATGAACAAAACTATCAATGTTGATTATGTTCCACAAGTCATTCGTTAGTCAACCCCCTCATCCTATGACCTTAGGGAATCAAACAAAGGTTTCTCATATCATAAGTTGGTATCATGGTTTTGAATTACAATTAGGGTCTGCCAGGATGATAGACCGAGAAAATGTAACTTTTTTTAGAGGCAAAAATATATATTAAGAGAGCATAACCCAATACAAATGAAAAGACAAAACTTTAAAATGATCTTATAAAGACCCATTAATACAAGACTAAAAATTACTCTATCAAAGTGAAAAATTAAACATTCTATTATTTTTTTCGCACAGAACCACCTCCAAGATCTTATTTGAATCAAATCCATAAATTATATATAACTGAAATTATTTCCATTAAACCTTTCATCATTCCTCATAAGTCAAATGGACCTAACTACCACAAGTCAAAACATAACCCAAATTTTCCTTCTCTTTCTATCACTACCCAAGGTCAAATAATTGTTGAAATGCTGAACAAATTGTTTGGCAAATCCATATTAATTCCAAGCCAAGAGTACACCCCTACCCAAACGTTAACAACCATTGAACAATTTCCAAAGAGGTGATTAATATTTTCTATATGATTTGAACACATAAAGCAAGAAGTATTGCCCTCATCCACCAAGAAATCATGCCTCATTAGAGCATCAATAGTGAGAATTCTATGTCTCACAAGTTTCCAAGCAAAACAACTTACATCCGAAGGAGCATTCTCACCCCATATGGAGAAACACATCAATTTTTGATTGCTCATCTTGCATCAACATATTGTAGACTTCCTTAACCACATAAGATCCCGAGGTTCCTGCACTCCACACCCATCTATCTGGTCTATTAGTATTAGGTGTGATAACTGCCGTATTTAACAAACTCATCAAAGACACTAATGGTGTCATATTTGCAATCGTTGTTTCAAATTGCGGACCACATCACGTGATACAATCGTAATATTGTAGTTGTGGTGACCATCGCAACTGCATCACACTGCAGTTGCGGTATAAAACTGAATCACAATGTTGAAGTTTCATTAGAACGCAACCGCTTTAGACTGCATCAAATTTAAAAATATTTTTTATTCATAAAAAAATCAAATTGCAACAATAGCAATTCACGTCACAATAACTAAGAATACCATAATCATGACCACAACTACAATTTAGAATACTAATTACATATGGTAAAATTATAAAATCAATATCAGAACTATAACACTACTATTTAAATACAATTTGAGACATTAGTTTTTTACTCGTCCTTAACTTATCCACTATCTAGTAAAGGTAAAGATCATTAATTAGATATCCCTTTTAAATATTGAAATGGTACATTAATTGTAACTATTTGTATTTTCATATTTCTCAGTTATTTGGGTGTCATGAATGACATCTAACTAATCAAAAAGGAAAAGAAGAAAGGTAGCTTCCTAGCTTTATGTGGGAGGCCTCAAAAAAGGAAAGGAAGCATGGTCCCGGTTTTTCATGTACATGTCTTTGCAGGGTATACTTTGATCATGATGCTATATCACATGCTATGTTACTATTAATAAATTTGGACTTGTTGAGGTTAACATGCATGTTGACTTCTCCCAGATTGACACTTTTCCACACTCAAAGGATGGGATTACATAGTATATTTTTTATAATCTACGAATATCATAGTACAAAGAAGATAATGGGCTAAAATATAACACAAAAAGTGATCATATTATTGGTTACTTGAACCTTATAAGAAAATATTCCAATAAGATTATTTTTAGTGTGTAAAATATATGTAATATCATCTAAAGATTTATATACATATAATATATTATCTATCATTTATTTGTATTACTTTTTGGATCAGAAAAGAGTCAATAATGATTAAAAATGAATTATGAACTAATAGTATATAAAACTCTTATGGTGCTCGTGCATAAATTATTTTCTCTTAATTTTATAGTGTAATATATGTGCTCTATCAATTTAAAGATTTATACACAGTCAACATCATCCACGTATTAATTTTTTGAAGAGTCAATAATAAAATATGAATAATAAATGATACATTAATAATGTATAAAATTTATATATTGTCACTGCATATATTTTTTCCTGATTTTTATATACCATTTCCATTTAAAAGAGCAGACTAATTTTCCAGCTTAACATATATAGGACGTTTAAATATGAATCCCCCAAATTTTTATTTAAACAAATTCAACAATTATATATATATTTTTTTAGGTATTTTGGCCTCATCCTATTACTAAGGTAGAACTAATCATTCGAGCAAAATCACACTTACTCTTGTCACTAATAACCTTTCTAAGATCAAACCATGATTCTAAGTTTCTAACCTAAAGCTTAGTGTACGTCTTGTGAATTTTATCACCTCCCATGATAATCGACAATGTTGAACAAAATATGCAAGAAGAAGAAATTACAGTGTAGATGATAGAAAGAAACGAAATCAATGAATAACCTCTTAATTCTTATTATTGAATATGTAGTAACAGATGATAATGGTTTCACACACTTTTCTTCTTGTGTTGATGAGAGAAGAGAAGAGAAGAAGCTATATAAAGAAGAATGCTAAAGGCTTAGAATAGGAAATAACATAAGTAACAGATTTTAACAGTTTTCCCCGCTAGAGTATTTTTCTTCATTGCTTGGGTTTTCCATTTGAGTGTGAGTGAGTTGGGCTTGTTTGGGCTAGTAGTGTTATCCAACAGTCCCCCACAAGCTTGGAAGTGAATGTTGAGAAGTCCAAGCTTGGATATAAGAGAATGAAAAGGACCTGGTGATAGTGGTTTAGTGAGAATGTCAGCTAGTTGAGAAGATGATGGAATTGGTAGGAGGTATAGGGTGTCATTTTGAACTCATTCCCTTACAATGTGGTAGTCTATGTCTATGTGTTTTGTGCGTTCGTGAAACACATGATTTGCGGCTATATGAAGGGCTGAATTGTTGTCACAATAAAGATTGATGGGAGATGAGTGAGGGATTGCCAAGTCACGAAAGAGGAAGAGTAACCATTGTGCTTCACAATAGGCCATTGCCATGGCTCTATATTCAGCCTCAGCTGAAGATTTGGAGACTGTGTTTTGCTTTTTACTCTTCCAAGAGATAAGTGATGAGCCAAGGAAGAAGCACCAGCCAGTAACAGTCTTCCTTGTATCCAAGCATGCTCCCCAATCAGAGTCTGAAAAACCTTTCAAAGTGGTTGTGTTCTGTGCTGGAAAAAGAAGACCAAGAGCAGGGGATGATTTCAGATACTTGAGGATTTTGATTGCTGCTAGTTGGTGTTAATTTGTTGGGCATGAATTGAACTGACTCAGATGGCTAACCGCAAAGCTAATGTCAGGCCTTGAATTAGTTAAGTATAATAACTTACCAAGCAATCTTCGATAGGAACTAGCATCTTATAAGGATGTACCAGACTTGGAGTGGAGCTTGGTGTTGTAATCCAATGGAGTGGACGATGGTTTGGAAGCAAGCATACCTGAATTGGTAAGATCTTGGTGTAGAGATGCAGTTACTATTTGATCGGCACTATGTTGAGTAGAAGTAGTAGATTGTTCCAAGAGAGACATCAGGGCCTTATGTGGAGCGTGAGTGAGGCCTAATGTACCACTCTCAGTTGTTTCCTTTTGTGAGAGTTCTGAGTTCTTTGTGGTGAAATGGTCTTCATTTTTTTGCCTCTTGAGTGAAATATCTATTAATGTTCCCTGAATTCGAAAAATAATTGGGAGGAAACCCATGTTTTCTATAGCATATGTCAATTGTGTGTCCTCTTTTTGTGCCAATAGGAGCACACTTTGGTGTTTCTACCTCCCTTAGGGGCATTTGGAGGTCTGAATGGATTCCGATTTCTCCCACCAATTTGGCCACGAAAACCCCTCCCTCTGCCTCTCACTTTATTATCAAAGATGTCACTAGATACATTTCCTAATAACTTGTTGTCATCAGGTGGCAGGTTCATCTGTCTCTCTTGTTGTGTGAGAATGGAAAATGCCTTATTCATGGTAGGGAGAGGCTCCATCAACATTATTTCAGACTTGACCATAGAGTATTGATCATTGAGCCCTCTCAAGAATGAGATCACATATTGATTATCTCTATATGTCTTGATGGTGGGGGTAAGGTTACAACTGCGTCTAATTTCACATGAATAGGAATGATGGGTGTAAAGTTATTAAGTTGTTCCCATAGTCCCTTGATTTGTGTAAAGTAGGCACCAATTGACAGGTTGCCTTAGTTGACAGAATGGATTTCACCTATCAATTCAGAGATTCTAAACACATCACCTTGGTAGTATCTCTCTTTAAGATCCTCACAGATTTCTTTGGTCGTTTCCATCCAAAGAATGCTTTGGACGATTGAGGGGTCGATGGACTGGTTTAGCCACGATACTACCAATTTATTACATCTTTTCCAATAAGGAAAAAGAGGATCATTACCAGGTAGTTTTGGTAGAGTTCCATCTACAAACTCCATTTTGTTCTTGGTGTCAAGTGCCATACACATAGCTCTTACCCATGATTGATAGTTCTCTCTATTTAGTCGTGTTGAAACTAATGATTCTCCTGGATTTTCATTTGGGTGGAGATAATAGGGACTTCCAGGGTTCAAAATAGGATTCTGTAAAGAGATTTGATTCGCCATCTAAACAATTTGATTTGTGTGAGGTTGAAGATTGTTGAGGAGGAGGAATCAAGAAGAAGAAGACTTTTGCTCGAGGACCATAGATGGTTATATGCAGAAGGGTGGCAAAAACACCTTCATTGAAGGTGCTCTGATACCATGTGAATTTTATCACCTCCCATGGTTAATCGACAATGTTGAACAGAATGTGCAAGAAGAAGAAATTGTAGTGTAGATGATAGAAAGAAACGAAATCAATGAATAACCTCTTGATTCTTATTATTGAGTATGTAGTAACAGATGATAATGGTTTCACACACTTTTCTTCTTGTGTTAATGAGAGAAGAGAAGAAGCTATATAAAGAAGAATGCTAAAAGCTTAGAATAGGAAATATAAGAAATAACATAAGTAACAGATTTTAACAGCTTTTCCCGCTAGAGGCTTTTTCTTCATTGCTTGGATTTTCCGTTTGAGTGTGAGTGAGTTGTACTTGGTTTGGTTTGGGCTAGTAGTGTTATCCAACACCTCTACTACTGTCTCAACACCTTAAGACAATATACTTAAGTGACCAAAATTTCTTTAATTTGCATCAATACATGTGAATCGAACTAAGACTGTTTGAACGAATCCTATTTGAAGTGAGAAACAGATACAGCTTATGCAGACGAGAGGTTGTGAAATATTGTGTGATCTATATAGAGGGAAGAAGATTACATGTCCCGAATGGTATTTTGTTCTATGTCTTAAGTCAATCAGAATGTTACTTTTTGTTTTATAAAATTTTCTTTTATGCATGTAAAAATAATTGGTCTGACACAGGAAATGAGACACCGTTAGGAACGTATAATTATTGTCCATATATATAGAGTGATCTATCACCTCTTTCCACAAACCCCTTTTGGCATATCTATACATCATTGTCTGCTTTGAAGAAAGAGAGAAACAGGCGCAAGACATGCTTTAGGTGTTGTGGGAATGCCGGCCATCCCATTCGCCAGCATAGCAATGGATCATTATAAAATTCACTGAAATTAGTCAATGCTTTTCAACAAGGATGTGATTTTTTTTTAATTATTAGATAGGCATAAACTAGTATAGCGGACATTTATGTAGGATGGATGCTTCAGTATCAAATCAATATCATTAACTATATCACTATATGTATTTGATATAACCTATAGATTCTGATACTTCTCCCATAAGTAAAGAATATGAATGTTTTTAAATAAATACATTACAAATTTGATAATGCTATTTACAACATTTTAGGAGAAAAGGATAAAATATGACAGTGAGTAGTGGAGATAAATATAACATTCCAATCTAGATATAAATATAACATTCCAGTGAAAATGTAGAAACGGGCCGGAAAAAACAAAACATGTCTATTGTACAGAATAAACAAAAAAATGTATATGCGTAATGATCAATGATTAAACGAGACCAAAACTATTCTAATTTGTAGGCAATAAACAATTATTTTTTATGAAAATATGATTTTCCTTTTTATTTAGTGATCTCTTTCAAATATGTTCTTGATTTGAAATTTCAGAAAACAATTACATGTTTATTATGTCTCGTAAATTTTATGCTGGTATTTATGTGTATTTAAAATATATCTTATCATATATTTTTAGTGTAATATCAGTATAAATATTTATACACAATCAATATATTATCCACCATTATTTGTATTACTATTTTTTTTAAGAGGTGATGATGATTAAACATGAATGATAGATAATACAATAACACCATATAAAATTCATATATTTTCAATACATACATTTTTTTTAAGAATATACATATCAAAATAATAGATATATTCTATCCAATATTGAAGGGTATCCTACTTCATTAAGTTGACTTGGCATCACTTTATGTAAAAAAAAAAATAAGAGATGGCAGCTTGCATTATTTTACAACAGTTGCAATCAGAACAACAATAACAGCAGAAATTTAATTATAAACTATCCAATTATTTTAATTTTCTTTTCTTGTTCAATTTAATTAAATGGGGTTTTTGTAACGCCCCGAAAAATACTTCTCAAAAACATTGCGGAAAAATGGGTAAAAATGTTTTTTTTGAATAAAGAGATTGTATAAAATTGTTTCCTTTTAAAACCTTCATTTTCCGGGACATCACTTTAAGTAACTCAAATGCGGAAAACCAACTTATCGTAATCAAATGATAACTTAACCTGATTCACAATTTCCTGAGTAACACAATTCATATAAATGGTTAAGTCATCTTTAGTTCATACAACTAAGTCAACAAAGGCGGCAACTACATCGCCACTAACATAAACAAAATCCAAAAAGAAAGGGCGAAAATATTAATCATCGCCAACAGACATTAAACAAAGACATGCACAAACTGAAGCCGTCCTTGTTTTCAAAAGTCCCAAAATGATAAGCAACTCCTAGTGGTTCGCTCCAAGACTAGGGTACTGCCTCTCCTCAATTCCTCATGCCCCTTCCTGGAACATCACGGACGGGTAGCTCCAAATCTGAGCAAAGCTGTCTACCTGACGAGTACACGTTCGAAAAGCAAGCAATAGAAAAGAAGAGAAATAGAGAGAGTAAGACATCTAATGAACATAAATTCATTGATGGCATGGACTTACTCAGAATATTACACTCAGATATGAAAAGTAGTTCATATATATATAACATATTATATTATAACTCATCAGTTGTTCTCGTAAACAATTATCCAAATTACATGAGTAATATGATAGAAACAGAGTTTGGAATTATAGAAATAGTAGTAGTTTATAGAAAAGAAGGTAGTAGTTTAGGTACATAACTTTAGAAACAGATGCTGAAATTAAAGAATGCAACTAGAAATCAAGAGTAAATACCCTTTTGCCCAAGCCTTATAGCCGTGTACTAGTCTCAAACTTTTCCCCCCTTTTTTTCCTCTTTCCTCTTGTATTTATCATGTCCTCTCCTTGCGGTTTCTTGCAGTTTCAACTCCTTGTGAGTGGGGTGAGTGGGAAACTCCTCTCATGCTTTACTAACACGTGGCCTTCTTAAATATACCTTCCAAATCTTCCCTTTCTGTTTTTCCTGTGGCTGGTCCACATTAATCTCATTCCTATCATTCGGGCCTTCTTGAAAATCAGTCTTGTCCTCAAGACTGAATGAAGGAAATTGGTGTTGAATAATGAGTGCCTCTTCCCAAGTAGCTTCGGCGGTAGATTGGCCCTTCCATTTAATCAACCACTGTTTTGTTTGAGCTCCGTGTTGTGATTGAGTTCTAGTAGCTAAGATGAATTCTGGTTCCAACGGAATTCCTGTGTCTTCCCCCATTCCCGGGGGTAAATGTGGCTCAATGGGGTGATTGGCAGCCACCTTTTTTAGTTGGGATACATGGAATACCGGATGAAGCTTGGAAGAGGGAGGTAAAGATAATTGGTATGCTACCGAACCAACGCGACGTTCCACTGTGAATGGACTATAGAAACGTGCGGCTAGTTTTTGATTTATTCTCTTGGCTAGAGAATTTTGCTTGTGTGGTCGTAGCTTCAAATAGACCGAATCTCCTACTTGAAATTGGACGTCTCGGCGGTGTTTGTCGGCCTGATTCTTCATGCCTTGTTGTGCACGGTGCAAGTGGAACCTTAGTTGTTTGAGGGCTTCATCTCTTTCGTCAAGAGCATAAGCAACCAATGCCACTCTAATCTCGCTGGGTAAATAACTGAGAATAGTGGGGGGCTTCCGACCATAGACCACCTCAAAAGGGGTAGTGTTGATGGACACATGCCACGTAGTATTGTAGCATAGTTCAGCCCAAGGAAGCCAATGGGACCAAGTTTTTGGTTGTTCTCCTACAAAGCAACGTAAATAAGATTCTAGGTATCTGTTAGTTACCTCCGTTTGGCCGTCAGTTTGTGGATGATAAGATGAACTCAAACAAAGTTTGGTGCCATAGAGCTTGAAAAATTCGGTCCAGAAGTGGCTAATGAAGATGGGGTCTCTATCACTGACAATGGATTTGGGAATTCCGTGTAGTTTAGCGACCTCCTTCATGAATGCTTCGGCCACCCCTTGAGCCGTGTAAGGGTGTTTCATGAGTATGAAATGTGCATATTTGGAGAGACGATCTACCACCACGAAAATCACTTCAAAACCCCTTGATTTAGGCAACCCCGAAATAAAATCGAGTGAAATGTCCTCCCAGATCTGTTCTGGAATTTGCAACGGTTGAAGCAAGTCGGCAGGGGATAAATTGGAGGATTTGTAACGCTGACAAGTATCACAGGCCTTCACAAATTCTTGTACAGTTTTTTTCATTCCCACCCAATAAATATTTTCCGCCAATTTACGATATGTGTGATAGTACCCCGAATATCCCCCTTGTGGAGTGCTATGAAATTCCTGTAATAATTTGGGAATCCACGGGGAGCTCGCCGAAAATACCAGTCTGCCCTTGTACCGAAGTATGTTGTGATCCACCGTGAAGCCTCTTTTTGTGTTGAGTCCTTGCTGGATGCAAGATCTTATTTGATTCAAATAAGTATCATGTTGGATGCCTTCTAACATATCCTGTCCTTCCCTCCATAACGGTGTAGAATTAATGAAAGAAAGGTTGGGCTCTCCTTCTCTGCGTGACAAAGCATCTGCAGCTGTATTCTCATTGTCTGGCTTGTACTTGATATCAAACTGATATCCCAATAATTTTGCTATCCAACATTGCTGATCTGCCGTAGTGATACGTTGTTGCAAGAGAAATTTTAGGCTTTTATGGTCGGAGTACACCACGAAGGGTCGTCCCAGCAAGTATGGCCTCCAATGTTGAATGGCCAAGACAAGAGCCATGATCTCTTTCTCATAGGTAGACTTGGAGAGGTTCTTTTCAGATAAAGCCTTACTGAAATATGCAACTGGCTTTTTTTCTTGCATCAACACTGCCCCGATACCACGACCGGAAGCATCACACTCCACTTCGAATAGTTTGGAGAAATTAGGTAAGGATAGAATCGGTGCTTCGGTGATGACTTTCTTGAGTTGATTGAATGCCTCATGTGCCTGCTCATTCCATTTAAACCCATCCTTCTTGGTTAATGCCGTGAGTGGTTGGGCTACCTTCCCATAACACTTGATGAATTTGCGGTAGTACCCCGTGAGTCCAAGGAATCCCCTAACACCTTTGACATTAGTAGGGATAGGCCAATCCAAAACTGCTTGGATCTTTGCAGGATCCATAGCAACACCTGCATGAGAAATTATGTGGCCCAGGTACTCTACTTCTCTGGTGGCAAAGTGGCAGTTTTTCTTGTTAACGTAAAATTGATTTTCATGCAAAATTTTCATAACAGTTGCTAGATGTGATAGATGAGAATCCCAAGTAGTACTATAGATGAGTATGTCATCAAAAAAAATAAGGACATACTTACGGAGTAGATGTCTAAATGTTTCGTTCATGGTAGCCTGAAAGGTAGCCGGTGCATTGGAAAGGCCAAAAGGGATGACCAAGTACTCGTAATGTCCGCTATGAGTACGAAAAGCAGTCTTTTCTATGTCTCTTTCTTGCATTCGGATCTGGTGGTAGCCTGACTTGAGATCCAACTTGGTGAAATATGTTGCTCCATGTAACTCATCCAACAATTCCTCAACCACAGGTATAGGGAATTTGTCCGGTATGGTAGCCTTGTTGAGAGCTCGATAATCTACACACATTCTCCAAGAATTGTCTTTCTTTTTCACCAACAAAACAGGGCTGGAGTATGCACTAATGCTCATCCTGATAAACCCCAATTTGAGGAGATCTTGCACTTGATTCTCAATCTCATTCTTCTGAAAATGGGGATACTGATACGGTCTTACCGTCACGGGTATTTGTCCTGGTACCAAGTTGATGGCATGATCAAATGGTCTTTGTGGAGGTAACCCTTTAAGAGTGTGGAAAACCTCTGGCCATTGATCCAACACTTGCTGTAGTTGTTCCTTCTCCCGTGTTGCTAGGGATGTGATTTGCTGACACAATAATTTTTCCATAGTGTGCAACCTGTGTGAGGAGTGGTCCTTCTGAAAAATAGTACCCTTGAACCGTTGCAAAGAAGATGCCAAAGGGTGTGACCCCACGGTCCCTTGTAATTAGAACTCCCTTCCATTTTCGTGGAATCTCATTGTCATTTCCTTCCAATTAATCCTCACTTCACCCAAGGTCCTCAACCAAGCTATACCCAAAATCACATCCAATCCTCCTAACTCGAGTACGTGAGCATTAATTATACAAGTGTAGTTCCCAATTCCAATTCTGAAATTTTGACACACCCCCTGAGACATTATCTTGTGTCCATCTCCTAGCTTGACTCTCACTTTTCTTGTTTCCTCCATCCACAATCCCAACAACTTCACAAATTTCGGGGATACAAAATTATGGGTTGCACCACTGTCTAACAACATCAATATAGGCACTCCTTCTACCATTCCTTCTACCTTCATTGTGGATAGTTTTTCTGTATTCTTGGTGTTTCCGAAACCCCTGCTAAGGCTCATGTATTCCAACACCTGACATTCCTTCATTGATTCTGCCCTCATCCTCCGATTTAACCTCCTTTGCCCTTGCCATTTCTTCTTCCATTTCTTCATCTTCTCCCAAAACCACTATACGTAATTTTGGGTCAGCACACTTGTGAAGAGGATTATATTGTAACCCGCATCGAAAACACAATCCCTTCTTTCTACGTTCTTCCCATTCTTGGGTTGATAGATGTCTGACTCCTCTTCCCCCGGTAGGCATAAAATGATTTTTGGGTGCCTCTCCTTTTCTTTCTGCTCTAGTAGAGACCAAACTGTCCTCGTTGCTGCGATTCCCAACTGACTGCCCTTGTCCATAGCGAGGTTGAGAAAAAGTCAAGGGGCGCTGAAAATTTGTGCGAGTCGGAGGTCCAATTCCTTTCTTCATGGCTAACTCCACATTGCGTGCCAATTTCATGACTTGTAAACGTGTTCCTGGATCATGAATTCTAACCCAATTCTTGATGTCGTCCTTCAAGCCATGTAGAAAATATCCCACATACTGTTGTTACATATTCTTGCACAGTTCCCCTCTGCCTTAAAGATGCCAACTCCTCATACGGATTCTGTGTCTCCAGTCCACTGAATCGGTCCATCAGTTCATCTTTAAACATCTCCCAACTCAAATTCGGATGTATCTCTGTGAGAATGGTAAACCAATGTATCGCCGGACCCTCCATGTTCACCTGGGTGAGAGGTATCTTTGTTGTCTCGGGAGTTTTATTAATTCTGAAATACAATTCTGCCCGTGTGATCCACCCCCTGAGATCGTCTCCATCAAACACCGGTAATTCCACCCTCTTTGCTCCCGACATTAACATGTCTAAGGCATTTGCTACCGTTGTTGCGGTTACTTCCTCCTGATGTACCCCCTTTGTCTCTCCATGACTGTCATCGAGAACGTGTGACGTCGAGGCCCCGTGAGCTCCACCTGCAGATTCGGTTTCCTCCGTTTGTTTCTCCAATCTACGCACCAGTGCCGCAATATATTTGCGAAATTCGGCCTGATCTCGTAACTCTTTCTCAATCTGCGTTTGTCCTTGTGCAACCGCATCCAGCGTGTCACCCACCTCTGTCAACTTCGTCTCCACCATGTTTAACCGCTGATCCACCCCATCTAATCGACTTTGGTTTCTGGTTTCCATGAGTTAGCTTGCAACTCCTCTCCAATTCGATCCGGCAGGTCGGACCAAAATGATAGAAACAGAGTTTGGAATTATAGAAATAGTAGTAGTTTATAGAAAAGAAGGTAGTAGTTTAGGTACAGAACTTTAGAAACAGATGCTGAAATTAAAGAATGCAACTAGAAATCAAGAGTAAATACCCTCTTGCCCAAGCCTTATAGCTGTGTACTAGTCTCAGACTTTTCCCCCCTTTTTTTCCTCTTTCCTCTTGTATTTATCATGTCCTCTCCTTGCGGTTTCTTGCAGTTTCAACTCCTTGTGAGTGGGGTGAGTGGGAAACTCCTCTCATGCTTTACTGACACGTGGCCTTCTTGAATATACCTTCCAAATCATCCCTTTCTGTTTTTCTTGTGGCTGGTCCACATTAATCTCATTCCTATCATTCGGGCCTTCTTGAAAATCAGTCTTGTCCTCAAGACTGAATGAAGGAAATTGGTGTTGAATAATGAGTGCCTCTTCCCAAGTAGCTTCGGCGGTAGATTGGCCCTTCCATTTAATCAACCACTGTTTTGTTTGAGCTCCGTGTTGTGATTGAGTTCTAGTAGCTAAGATGAATTCTGGTTCCAACGGAATTCCTGTGTCTTCCCCCATTCCCGGGGGTAAATGTGGCTCAATGGGGTGATTGGCAGCCACCTTTTTTAGTTGGGATACATGGAATACCGGATGAAGCTTGGAAGAGGGAGGTAAAGATAATTGGTATGCTACCGAACCAACGCGACGTTCCACTGTGAATGGACTATAGAAACGTGCGGCTAGTTTTTGATTTATTCTCTTGGCTAGAGAATTTTGCTTGTGTGGTCGTAGCTTCAAATAGACCGAATCTCCTACTTGAAATTGGACGTCTCGGCGGTGTTTGTCGGCCTGATTCTTCATGCCTTGTTGTGCACGGTGCAAGTGGAACCTTAGTTGTTTGAGGGCTTCATCTCTTTCGTCAAGAGCATAAGCAACCAGTCTCATACCAAGCCACTTTGTACGCACCCGAAATAACATATCCTCGCAAGGAATTAAAAATAGATCGATCGGTTCCCTCAGGAACAGTCCTACCCGGACCTAGGTTGTACAAACGCTTTCTGGGCATCCCTCTCATTGATCTCGAATGCAATCCAGGGGTTGTCAGAGATTGCCTAGTTTGGCCTGTGAGAACTGTCCGATCCAACAGGGTACCTCCCCAGGAATACAAGGGACTCGTCTCACCCAGACTCTCCCTCAAGACATTGTTGGCGAATCACCGTCCAATCAGTGCCGTCCCTGCTTACTTCACGGTGCTCTAAGTCATACCGTCAATTTCCTCTCCACTACTCCATTATTAACCATATGCATATGAACACTAACTGCAGTTAGATGATTAAATCTTTTAATCAGTATTTACCATGCTCGACCCACCTTAAGTCATCTCCCTCAGGGATGCTTCTTGTGGGTCCCGCTCTTACTTTAACACGTAATATAAAGGAAATACATCCCACCACTACGACCATCGCTGAATACCCTGGACGGTCCCAGACCAAGCCTCTTACGGTCAGCCGATCTCGCTACGTGGTATCCTGGGTTCCTTTCTGGGCAGTGCCCTAATTCACATCATAACTCAAAAGGGTAACGTCCCTACCATCGCTGAATCACCCTAGACGGTCCCAGACCAAGCCACTTACAGTCAGACGATCTCGCTTCCTGGTATCACGTATCCTTTTCTGGGCATCGCCCTAAATCATACATCCTTCTCGGAATACTTTCTTTAAAATTAATTACCGAGTTTGACTATTTAATTCCAACACCTTGAATACTTTACTTTTTAATTCAATTACAGTGTTATATCAAATTAGTTTATATCACACACTCATACTAGGGTTATTACATACTCAATTAATCAATCCAAATAGTCAAACCAATCACTGTCTCTCGCCCAAGCGAGGATCCTTCGCTCAAGCGAAAATTCAATCAACATTACCATTTTAAAACTGGGCATCTCTCGCTCAAGCGAGGCCTTCTCGCCCAAGCGACAATTCATCTTTAAATCTCAATTAAACTTAAGCCTTCCTCGCCCACGCAAGACATCATTAAAATCCTGAAATTATTATTATTATTTTTTTTCGCCGAAGCGAAACTTTTGCTCGCCCGGGCGAGGGATGTCCAGAATTTCATCAAATTCCTGGGTTTTTTTCGCCTAAGCGAGACCCTTGCTCGCCCGAGCGAGGATTTGGCGCCCGGGCGAGGGAGTTACAGAACCAAAACTTCCCCTCGCCCAGTCCCTCGCTCAAGCGACAGGAACTTGGACAGAATACCAATTTTTGCCCTTTTCGACAACCGAAACATATTTAAACTTAGTTTTTCAAACCCCTGCACTCAGAAAAGTTTCAACAACATTCATATACAATATTCAACACATTTCATCAACAATCATATATATTCAAAATATTCAAACATACAAAATCTTGGGTTTCTTAAAACCCAAGTTAACTCCAAAACCTTTGAGATGGTTTAGGAGATCCGGGTGTCATATTCGGACACCACTATGTCACGATGTGTTCTCTCTCACCTTAGTGAAGCGTGCTTTAACTTGTCGGCTAAGGGTGGTTTGGTTTCAAAGTTCAAACACCGAAATCTTCGTAACTACCACAATAAAAATCCGTTAGTTTCCGATATTTCTAAAATCGTTACTAAATACTTAAAATCATTTCTCTTTTTCCATCGTGATCATACATCCATTTCATCCATCCGATCAAACATTACATGTTCTTGACCATCCTTTTTCATCGAAAGTCCGTTCACGATTTCCATTCATTTTAAACATACGATTTTTAGTAAAACTACATATTCCGATTTAAGACATCCTTTGATAATCTTACCACTTTAAAGTAAGTTATTCAAAGTATCCTTTAAGAGTTTCATGAGACATTCATGTACTAATAAACCTTAACATCCTTTTTAACAAAAGTTTCTACTTTTCCAACTTGTTCCAAGCCATGGTTTTAAGGCTAACAACAAATAGAATATACATACATTCTCATTTTTCCAAAACACTTCCTAAAGGTTCCTTTGATTTTATCATCATCCCCTTTGGCTAAAACAACAAAAAGTATGTAATACAACATTATAACAACTCCATGAACACAAGTTGTTCATGGTTTCAACAAAATATTTTCATAAGTTCAAGAACATCATCATTTTCGGTTTTGAGAAGAAAATGAGTTAGAAAGGTTTTAGAAAATTTCAACGGTTGAATATGTTCTTGACATGCTCATGAACATCATACTTAAATCTCATCAACATCAATTGGTTGAATGTTGAGAGATCAAAGATTGAAAATGGAAGAAACAAATGAGAGAATGAGAGAAAAGGAAGAGATGATTTTTACCTCTTCTTTGAAAATGCAAAAGTGTGGGAGAAGTGTGGAGTGAGGAGGTTTAAGGGGAGAGGAGGAAATCAGATATTCCCCCTAGGCAATCATGAAAATCTCCTAGGGTGGCTCTCCTAGGGTGGCTAATGGTGAGATTGAGTGATGTGAGGTTTACTTTATGGAAGTCAACTTTCGCATCCCAATGCGAAATGACACCTCACGGATACGTGCGATAATCGTGCTCGAGTATTATCGGCTAATACCCGATCGGATATTATAAATCGCCCGATCGTAATATCCGATTAGAATTTCGGATTTCGGCATTCCGAGTGAAAAATATTTAGAAAATAGGTATGGGTGTATTCAGGGTCCATCTTGACTCGAAATGAAATTACGAAGCCAACGGTACGATCGGAATTCGATTCCGAGTTACAGAACTCAAAAACCACTTTTTGAGCCGTACCGGGTGGATTTCGGCCCCGACAGTGGTCCAGAACCGACTGTCTCTGAAAATTACCAAAATTTACCACAAAATTGGAAATAAAATTACAAGACTAAAACTCAACTAGAGTTTTGTCTAAATCTTTACCGAAAATTCCCAGAAATTCATTTTTGAATATATAATTAATAAAAATATTAATAAAATCTTATAATTCAAAATCATAAAATTCGCGGTGTTACAGTTTTGGATTAAGATCTTCTCCAATACTAGACCTATAATACTGAAATATGAGGAGGAAATAGAGTTTGAATTTTTTTAATATTTTTCCATGTCATGTATCAAGCAATGTTGTGATGACCTGACCAGGTCGAGCAGTCCGACCAACTTAATTATTTATCGAACTTGAAAATGATTCTGATTTATAGTCTTAAGCGAATAAAGGGTTGAACCGCTTTCAACTGAAGAAATTTCGGTTCGACTGTGTTAAACACGTTTGAACCAGAATAATTCAGGAAATGAATCGGACGGTTCACTTAAAATTTAAGAAATGGGAACAATAGTTTAATGTTTTATTTACTCCAGTCCAAAAAGTATGGAAGGATGTAATTTCAATATAATTATAGATAATTATTAATGATATAAAATTCTGTATTTATATATAACTATATTTTTATAGATAAAAATAATAAATTATAAATGAAATCACACAATCTGATCGAAAGTTTAACCATTTAAACCTAATACGGAATCTCTTCTAATTAGATGTTCTACTCAAATTTCACAATATTGGTATCAAGATTTAGAAGATATCTATTTAGGGTTTTATATTATCCAAAATCTTCAAATGGTTGACTCTTATTCATTTGCTTCCTTATTGATGATTGTTGCCATATGTTCAAGGAAAAATAGGAAATTGTTGACGTTTTTGCTACTATATCTCTTACCATGGAATATGTTATGTATCTTATAATTAATTCAATCGGACGGGTAGATAAAGTGAGAAGATAAAAAATTTGGAAAAGTGATTAAAATCCCGCTTAACTTAGTCTTTTGCAATTAGTTATTATAAATTATGTTTCCTTCATAATTATCTATTAAATTTTGTATTTGGTGAAATGTATAAAAATATTGTTAATTACTAATATGTGAATATGGAAATCGCTGCAACTAAACAGTAGCAATGCATGTTAGTTAATATTAACATCAGGAGAAAAGTACCATTAAAATGCAAAATTGATGACAAATAAATTCAACAGTAAAAACTGTTTAATGTGCAATAACATCAATATATATAAAATAAAAAATAACTATCTAAAAATCGAAGTTAACACAAAACGTATGAATTAGAAATTTTCATTCCTATTAATTTAATATTATCTTTATGTATGGACCAATTTTATTAACACTGAAAATTTAAGTCCTAATTAAGAAGAAATAGTAATTCATGGTGACTACTTGTAAAAGATATATCATTTTGAATGTCTTTTAGATTTTTCCTTTAAAAAAATGTATATGTCAACATTATAAGAGTTTTTATATTATTATTATATCTTTTATATTTAGTTATCACTATATCTTTTATATAAATAATACAAATATACTAACTGTATATAAATTATCTTTATAGCAATACTACATAAATATTACAACTCATTCGAAAACTAATAATCGAAATTGAGAAGTGACCGGATGAGAAAGTGACTTAGAATGGAGGTACAAATATCAAATATGTGGTACCCCTAAAATACCCAGAAACGTCCACAATTAGCCATAATTTACTTAACTGAATATCATAATACTTATTGCTTGTTATTAACTAATATATATTCATAAATTTATTTTTTATTCTATATTTTATATTTTATAATTACTTTATTACTATAAATTATATATAATCTATTTTACTATTATTATATTATTATTATTTTTTATTACTATATGTATAATAATTATTTTATATATATTAATTATAACATAATCTATTGTAATGATTTTTTATATATAATATACCCCTTTTAAAAAGGCTTTGGAGTTTTTAGTCTGACTGAGGGTATAATGACTAAAAAATTAATTTATTTCAAGATATATGAGGACTTCTCCCAAGATTTTTGTGTTAGGATATTTTTTACTTTAGTGAAATATATTTATTAATAATAGTTTAATATTTATACATTGATAGTGAAATGATATATGCACAATATCATGCATTATTTATTTGGACATTTAGATTACTGTATTTGAAGAATTAAATATAATAAATGATGAATAATTTATTGGTAATGTATAAAAGTTATACATTATGTATCCAAAAAAACTGACAAATATAATTAAAATATTAAATCACACCTCGTGAAGTCAATATAATTTATCATTTTAGTTTTTTTTATGTGAAAGCTATTTTATTATATAAATTAGTCAAAAAAAACTAAAATAATGTTTGGGAGGGTTTTTTAAAAGGAAAAGGTCACAAATGATTTACTGCTAAAAATATTTACATGCAAGAACTTATTTTTTTGTTCGAAATTTGGAACTGGAAGAATAACAATAGAAGAATATCAATTTTATTTTTATTTGCGTCTTGCATAATATTTTATTGTTTAATATGTGTTCCCAAAAATTAAGAATAATTTTTTTTCTATGACAAACATTATTCTTATTCTTATTTGGGTTACACAATTTACCATATAATTTTTCTTTCCTTATTTTTCCTCATGGAAGAAGTATTATTAATAAATAAGAATCTCACGACCACAAATAAAATAAGAGAAAATATTCTAATTTAAAAAATGATATAAAAATGAGTCATCTGTCCAACCACATATTGTCAATACTAATTATCACCTTTATATATTATCATTATCTCCATTTATACGATCACTCTTGAATTTAGTATGGTTTTGCGCAGTAACTAATAAATATATAAGAATTCAACTAAATTTTTAATTTTTTTAGACCTGATATTATATTAAAATATAATTTTAGCCAACCCCATATGATTATCTTTAAATAAATTAATGACCACATTTTATATAAAACTTTTTTATATAAAATAAATGTTGTGATACGTTTCCATTAGATTTATGGGGAAAATGAAGTAGAAGCTTTGTGTAATCAGTTTTCTATTCGCCCCGTATTCTTATTTTATGGCATAAGTATTTGATTTTATATATTTTGTTTTGAAGAATTAGAATGATTTTTGTATTTAATGTATGTATCATATGCTTTACATTATACTTTTTTTTCTTTATTATAAGGTTCGTTTAAGGTGAGAGCTAAGAAAGTGATTAATATGTTGATGATGATTACCTATAATTATATGTTTTTCTATACAAATTAAAAATTGTTAAGCTTAAAACATGAAATATAAATTATTCTATAGTGATAATTACATCATCTTTTGTCTTTATATATAGTATAAATAAGCTAGTTTAAGTAGTTTCTAATTAATATGAGTATTCTTTTATATAAAAATTGACCCATTATATATTTTAATCAAATATAAACGACTTCTGTTTTACACTAAAATCTATAATAATAATAAAACTAATTATTTTTACACAATCTAAGAACAGTTTTATTGAATTTAAACAAATAAACTAATACTTTGTTTTGTTTTTTTAAGCTGTTTGTACCAAAAAAACAAATAAACTAATACTTTGTTTTGTTTTTTAAGCTGTTTGTACCAAAAAAACAAATAAACTAATACTTTGTTTTGTTTTTTTAAGCTGTTTGTACCCAAAAAACAAAAAAACTAATACTTTGCTTAAATATAATAATAATAATGTAATCAATTATTAAGATTATGTATTTTGTGCTGCTAATCCAAACACACTCATGTAAATGTTTCGAACTCAAACATAATTATCTCCAATGTAAGAATATATGTTTGAAACAAAAAAACACCCATTTCAATTCAGAAAATGAAGCCCAAATAATAGGGGAGTTCATCTTTTATTGTAAGGCCTATATTACTTTATGTACTTTTGTTTCTCTCGTTAGCCAGAAAAATGTAAATTGGAAGATTGCCAAAGTAGATATTCCATGAGAAGAATCAGAGTTGCATAGTGTAGCAAGAAAAGCACATCTCTACACTGAGTTGACTTGATCTAAGGGTGGTTATATAGATTCGGGGTACCAAGCGTCCATCAAACAATAGGCATTTAATAAAGAGGAAAAAAAATGAAAATCCATTAATAATTTTCTTTTTACATTATCACTATATTATTAATATTTATTTAATATTAACTCTTAAATATAAATAATATATGACATATTAATTATATATAAAGTTTTATATTGTCAATGTATTAATATTATATTAATTAATAAAATCATTGTTCAACAAGCTCTTATGGTGCTGGATGAAGCAACCCCCACACTTTCTTGCCTCTATAGTACACGCAGTTATGGACATTTTAGGTAAGGGTGGAAATATGTCAACCGGTACATTTATGAGAGTTTTATTATCTGACTTATAATATGATAGATTATGTTAGACTTTTTTTTATAAATTGGTTAGACTCTGATTTTAAAAAAAAATCTATTTAACTTAATAAATCAGATTTTAGGTTATCTAAAAGTTCTATCGAATGAAATAGACTGACATATTTAGTTATACTATATAATAATGTTCATATTATACTATTTTAATATAAAGAATATTATTATATATAATTTTAATATAAAAATATATACAACATATAATTAATTATTAAAGTTAAATGGACCTAGTTAAAAGTATGTTAATTACTGTATTTAAATATAGACATTATAGTTTATTTAAGTACATATAGTATAGTAGGTCTTTAAATATCCTAATATCTGAGCCCATACCTAGGTTTTGAATTTTTTTAAAACAAATTAGGAAAACAAGACTTAAATTCTTATATATGTTATATAGATTCTACCTGAAAAATATGAATTGCTTCTACCATTAATTACAGCTAACGTGTACCATTTGATTGTTCATGCTCGTTAAAACAATGTCTTGTACTCATTTATTTAATAGTAAACACAAATGTTAGCAACACATTTGTTTAAAAAAATTAATTAGTAAATAGAGTTTATGTTAATCTACTAATTAAGGAACGAAGTGATGTAGTCTAGCAAATTACAATAAATTTTATCAAATAATGACACATTTAAAAAGGCAAGTTAGGATGTTGATCATAGTCGGTATATAATTTAGAAGGCAAGTTACGATGTTCATCATAGTTGATATGTAATTGAGATTCCTATCGCATGTAGGAAAAATATTTTGTTGAAAGAAATTATACTCACTTTGATGATCTTTATATCTCAACATGGATCAATATTCGGATGTCAACTATAGGACACTCTTCTCACTCACCAAAAAGAAATGAGTTTAATAACCAACATGACCAAACACAATCGACAAATGATTTGGTTTATCAAGCATGATATCCAAAATTTGATCTTACTATATGTATGAAAAAGACAATATTGATGGAAACAAACTCGCTTCAATAATCTTAAGCCTTAAACTAAATTCATCTTGAACTATAGATTGAAAGACTCAAGGTGTACGCAATAAAGATTGAGTTAATAATTTACCAAAAAATGAAAGCGTGTTGATATTTTTAAGTTAAAACTATGGGCGAAAACAAAAGACGATTTCAAGATTTCCTCACATCTAACATTTGACATTTAATTTGTTTTTCTCATGTCTAAACATTTGGCATTTAATTAGAGACTTTTATGAAGTTATGATTTTCATGTGTATCCCTTTTCCATACATAGAAATCTTGGATCATCTTAAATTAATTTGGTAGGAGCACATTTCAGGAATAGGATTATGATTAAAATGAATATATTTGCAATTAAGTAAAGTCATCAAAATAGGCTTCAGGACAAGGGTACATTCATTCCATTAAAATATAGAATGGAATATCTATACATTATTAGTATAAAAATTTATACAGTTAGTTTATCCACCCATCATTTGGAATATGTTTTTTGAAGAGTCAACAAAAATTAAAAAAAGAATAAAATATCTGCTAGTATAAGGAGATAAGTTATCTTTTTCGGCCACTAAAATCATAACATGTGTTATGTTTAATCATTTTTTACAAAAATATTTCTAAAACTAAATAAAACATTACATATGTCATATTTTTAATGGTTTGAAAATAAATGTTAGATAATGAAGTGTCTTAGGGTATACATCTTTTTATGGAAAATATAACATGAACAGTGTATAAATATTCTAAAGTATAGTTTTCATGCCTCTTCAAAATATTCTATTACGTAGCAAAAATATGGAATGTGAATCTCTATTTATACCCAAAAATAACACAGAAAAATGAACATGAATTTGGCCATAAGGAATATGGAGAAGATATATGAAAAAACAGGTACTAAAACCACCAACGTTGTTTATAAAAAAGAGAAAAAATGTATGAACTCAGATTTGCAAGAATTTTATACACAGTGAATCTATTATAGCACAATCACTTTTTAAACAAATAAATGTGAATGATCTATTGTCTATATAAATCAGTGTTGTTAGTACCGGGCCGTACTGGACGGTCCGACCGGTCTGACCGCTGACCGGACTTAAAAACGGTTCTGGTTTGTCGTCTTAACCGAATGAGAGTTTGACCGCTTTGAACTGGAAAAAATCCGGTCCGACCATGTTAAACCCGGTTAAACCGAGTTAACCCGGGAAATAAACCGGACGGTTCACTTAAAAATAAAAAAAAATGGGACAATATTCTAATATTTTGTTTTACTACGGTCCAAAAAAAGATAAAGAGGTATTATTTCAATATAGTTATACATAATTATTAATTATATAAAGTTTTACATTTATATAACTATATATTTATAAATAAAAATTATTAATTATGTACAATATCACCAGGTCAGACCGGACGGTTTAACCGTTTAAACCGGTTAAACCTAATACGGGACCGCTACCGGTTTGACGTCCGGCTCGGATTTCACGACACTGATATAAATCATTATACTGATAAAATATATAGATATTACACACTATAAAAAAACTTATAATGGAAAAATCATAATGTTACAATAAATAAATACCATAAATGCAATTAAATAGTACATCGTTTTCAATAGTGGGGGAGGTGCAAATGAAGGAGCTCAGTTCCAAACAATAACGGTTGGAGACTCTGACCTTTCACTTGTGTAAGCTTAGAAGCAAGACAATTTAAGGCATAGCTTGAATGTTTCAGACTTTCAGGTTCTGGTGTGTTATATCTGACTATTAACCCCTTAGGCCTAGAGATCCTAAAAAACAACCTTAAATCTAAACCGTTCAATACCAATAAGAGAGAAATAGAAAGAAAAAAAAGAGTCATGGGTAGCTCTAATTGTTCTTCTGGGTATGTTCAAAGTTGCGATTAGTAGCAACCAATTTCTTCAAAATTTGATTTTTTTTCTGTTCCATTGCTAAAAAAATTAGCTTGGGGAAATGGGAATTAATGGGGTCACTCTTCTTATGTTGTACCTTTTCTTGTGGGTCTAATCTTGTACTTATAGAACTGTCACATCTGAACTCTTCGATTTTATTCTGATCATATTACCTGGTTAAAAAGCAAGAAACTTCTTGTTCTTTTTCTGAACTTGATCTGAATTTCGTCTCTTTCATTCTCTTTTTTAACGTGATCATGGAATGTGTCTAGTCCTTCAAGATTTTGAGGTAACTGTTTTTGTAGTTTGTTGATCTTTGTTTTTTGTTGTATACATTTGGATCAGATTCATTTAGATCAATTAATCATCAATCAATGGACGAGAAGAAGTTTGCGTGCAAATATTGCAGCAAGAGGTTCCCTTGTGGAAAATCATTGGGTGGTCACATCAGGACTCATATGAATGAACATTCAGGTCAAACCAAAGAAGAGAAAAGCAATGCTGCTATGCTCAAGTTTGATGCTATGAGAAAGAAGAGAGATTCATTAGGTTATGATGATGGTTCTGGTTCTGGTTCTGGTGCTGCTGGGAACCCCACATATGGTTTGAGAGAGAACCCCAAGAAAACAATGAAGTTTGTGCATTCCAATGCCACTAATAACGTGCAGCAACAATTTGACAAGTTCTGCAAAGAATGTGGGAAAGGTTTTTCATCATTGAAGGCTCTTTGTGGTCACATGGCTTGTCACTCGGAGAAAGAGAAACGGAAATTGGTTGTTGATAATCAATCTGATGTTGAGACTAATTCGGCTGCAAGGAGATCCAAGAGAATGAGGTTCAACAACATTAGCAGCAGCAGCAGCAACAACAACAATCACCTTTTTTCTTCTTTGGCTAATGGGTCTTCTTCTGTGTCAGAGGTTGAGCAGGAGCAAGAAGAGGTTGCTAAGTGTTTGATAATGTTGTCCCAAGACTCTACCTACAACCGTAGTAGTCGTTTTGCTTTTTTTGCCGAGCCTTCTGATAACAACTCTGTTGTTCTAGAGGCAAAATCACCTTCTCTTGATACAAAGTTCACTGCAAAAAATGTTCAGAATTCTGCATCTAATGCTTATCGATTTGAGGAGAAGAAGCTGCAGCTGCATGACAAGAAGTTTAAGTCTGTTGAGATGGGTTACCAGTCTCATGATTCAGACTCTGGGTATGTTAGATATGGTCCTAAGAAGCCTAAGAAGGTAGACTCAGCTGATTCCAATGATGGGTTTTTCAGGAGTGAAGTGAAGTCTTCTAAAGTGGGAGACATGGCTGCTTTTGATGACTATGATGTTGAATTCGGCAAATTAGCATCGGGGGATTTCCAAGATGGCAAAGAAGCTACAAGGAGGTTTGCTTCAAAGAGGAGACTAATCTATGATTCACTTGGTTCAAAGAAGGTTGCAAATGGTTGTAACAATGATGAAACATATAAGAGTAAAGGGTGGAAGTATGAGTCCTTGAACACTGAAAAGGAAAATGGCTATGATGATGATTCAGCATACGAGAGTGACGAAAACAGCACCGATAGTGATTCTTATCCCGCTGCAAAGCCTAACAGCAGCAAGGTCCTCAACGGGAAGAAGTCCAGCAAGGGGAAGAAGCTAAAGTCAAAGAAAAACAAGGAACATGAGTGTCCAATCTGCAACAGGATTTTCAGGTCAGGCCAAGCCTTGGGAGGTCACAAAAGGTCCCATTTTATCGTAGGTTCCGAAAAAAACACTATTATGATTAGGCCAGCTAGTCCTCCTCCAGCTCCTTGCCTAATTGATCTCAACCTACCTGCTCCTGTTGATGAATAGGAAAACGGTTATACTTGGTTTTGAAACATTTTGATGCATTTTCTGTTAAGGTAGCTGAATATGTCTGGAATTCAGAGAAAGTTGTCTTTTATCTCTATGATGAAAGCATTAGCAATGTACAGACAAATGGGTAATTGAATTTTACTCTTAAGGTCTTAGATCCATTATTTGGTAAGGGGTAGTTGTTTTCCTTTCATGTTTAAGGACCATGGCAATATGGTACAATCTCAATTGATTTTTTTGTTCAAGTACAATTTTAAGAATTATGTTCCATTGCTGCAAATGTTAAGTTCTATGCATTATTCTTTGCTTCACTAATTGATTGCTAATATCCTTTATCCATGACATAACAACTTACTTGAATAATATCTAATTCAGAAACCATGGTCTAGATCTCATTTACTTTTGCAAGTTGTGACTTGTCTTTTAGGAGGCATGATTATGTAACAAGGACTCTAGTTTCTCTCCTTTTCTCTCCCTCCAAATGTAACCATAACTTGCTTTTTTCTTACGTGTTGATCTAAAGAAATATAGGAATCACAACCTTTCAAAAGTGATATGATTTATTTTAAAAAACAAAAAGTATGGTCCTTGGAGGTGGGAGAGGCAAGTCCAAATGTTCAAGGTAGCGGAATTCTTAAAGATAAGTACACAACTTATATTTTAAACTTAGCTACAGTGCATAAATGTATCGTGCCCAAGTGTAGTGCCTTAGAAAGGCCTTATGTCCTTTAACATTGATAGAGTTAGCACATTGGTCAACTCATTATGCCCGTGATATGTGCGGCCTCATAGACAAGAGGAGTCTACTTGGTTCCATTACCAAAAATATTGTTTAACTAACGAGGTTTTTTTGTATTACTAAGAGTATTATTTTAACATTATAGATTAATACATTGATAGTTAAAAAGAAATATTATAAACATATAGATTAATATTTTAACATTATTTTATATAGTTTGGTTGGCTAGGTACATGACAAGATTATCTTGTGACAGAGGATCTTGTCCTTATACACTAACCATGTAATAGTTATGTAAGCTATTAACATATCATCAACCATTTATGTGTTAACTATCTATGGCTCTCAATTGGATGACTATTATTAACCATATAAAAATGTATACCGTGACACTGTCTTAATTAATCTCAATCCAAATTCTATGAATTAAAAAAATGGAAGGTGGTTGTTGGATTATTCTTGAGGTTGAAGCTAGTTTCTAGAACTATGACGAAACAAGCTTTATTATTCAAGAAGAAAATTTGTGGGTTGAGGTAGTTGTAAGGTCTCCTACCAGTTAAGGTAGCCAAGGTTATAAGTGCCGCCATAGGTATACCTTTTTTTCATGTCCCATATGTACTAAGTATAATATCTATGTATCATTAGTATATAGATTTATATACTATCAGTATATTTATTATCTGAAACATGGATGATGGATGATGCAATGATATTGTACAAAACTTATATACCGTTGCTACACACATTTTTTTTCCTTCTGCTTGTAATCAATTTTTTTCACTCACCAAAGGACCACTTGTATGCTATTAGGTCTTGATCAGGTAGACCATAGGCACTCAAGAAGAATGAAAAGTCAAAACTATATATACACAGAATTATATGCTCATATGGGTTGTAGAATCATTGCTGGAAAATAACAACAAAGGAGTGCCTTAATTGTGCTAATTGATTGAGAATAATAATTAAGAGACAGGTACAACTTTTTATGCTCTATTACCTCAATTGAGAAATTCAATTAAACCATTTTTCTTGGTTTGGCAATTTCTGTTCATACACGCATTTGCAATATATTCTTTGAAGTTAGTTTGAAATGAAATAAGTAAAAATTGGTCAGATTTCTGGTTTTGCTATGTGAAATTGAAGCTGAAGAATCATCAATGCTTGTAAGTTTGGTCATATCATGTAGTTCAGAGTCATCATGCTTAGTGATCAAGGACAAGTGCTGTCTCTATACACATAAAGTAAATGCTAAGAATGCAACTTTTTCTGACTTCCTTCTTGCTAAGCTAAGACAAAAATGTGAATAGTTTGATGGTCTAGATTGCTCCGGCCATAGCATCAGCCTTATTCGATCTAACTCAGTTCATACTCACCCCTACTTGTCGGCATCACAAAGCCATTTTGCTTTCTTAATTTACACAATTAATTTACTCAAGTTATCAACAATGCACAATTTGGACTTTTTTGGTATTACCAATGGTATCATCTCACCCTTTGCATAAGAAACTAATCCTTTCCGGGATGCTTGGCTACTTCTCCTAACTAGTGTTGTTCTCAGAAATCAAATTTATGACCTTTCAGTCAACATAAGGATCAAGGATTATCTTATACTACTAAACCAACATCTTTTGGTACAATTTTGAGTGCTAATATAAGATGAGTGGAGCATGTCTCAGTGGCCCATTTGTAGAAAAATCATTATCTGTGTTACTGTCTCGTGAAGAAAATGTCACACGGTATATACTTACTTTTTCAGGGTCAAGATAAGGTGTTAGTTTATAATGAATGTTGTTTTTCCATCTAGCAGTACTACACTCTAAAGTCTAAACCTGTCACGTATGCATAGATACCAAACTTCATGTCTAGTGCACCTTTGACGCTGTGGGAATTTGGTTTAGAAGAAGTGTATTAGGGAAATTTAAATAAACTCTATTCAGTAAAACTAGCTTCTTGCGGTAAGATTTTTGTTAATAGTGCTGAAAATGGTGAGATTGTAGGTCAAAGTTAAAAGTTGTGCATCAATATGGCCAAGTAGTATAAAATCAAAGACCAAGATTTCATCCTTAACTATTGTACAAGGCTAAATATAAATATAAGATTCCTATGAATGAAACTTTTGAGGAAATCAGTCACACATCTAATAAAGGGTTTCTTGTCTATAAGGTGATGATATGTTTAGTATTCAACCCATTATTTGTTTGTTAAATAATGTAAAGGAGATGCAGTATTAGAATAATTCTTGCCAGCTCTTAACAATAGTTTATAGTTTTTGATGGACTAGCTTTTAAAAGCAACAACTTATATTTATTATTTGTTTACCAACTAACTTAATGTTAAACTAAATCAATTGGATATAATCTATCTTAAAAGGCTAGTAGCTAGAACTTTGAGAAAGATAGCATGACTTTCTTTTTTATTAAATAATATTTACACTAAAATAAAAAAAAATATTTTAGTTTTTCGTTTGATATTTCTAGTTTGAATAAGGATGGTTCAATAAAATCCCCCACTGTAACGACTTCATGAGTCAAAGTACTAAATGCAAACAAAGTAGTTAGTTTATTGTTTGTGTTTGTAGAAAAAAATATATTTAAGTTAAAAATTTAAGGGAAAAATGTATAAAATATCCCTAAACTTTATGCATTTTGTAGGTAGTTACCATGAAATATTTTTTCTTCCTAATTACTCATAAATAATAAATAAATTGTTACAATGAGACTCACAACAATATAAATATAACAATGCATGTTAATCAGAGTTGATATCGAGAAGAAATATCCATCAAAATATAAAATTGATTCAAAAGAAAAGGTAAGTAAATTATAGAGTTAAAGTGATTAATAAAGTAATATGGTTATATATACAAAAATAAAATTAACAATCAGATTAAAAAAAGTGCATGAATTAAAAAAATTGTTGTTTTTATTTAATATTATCTTTATATGTAAGAATCAATTTTACTAATAGTTAAAGTTTAAAGGATAATTAGTAAGAAAAATAGTTCATAGTGTCTATTTGCAAAAGACATAAAGTTTATGTTGTTTTTATAAATTTATCCCATAATTTAATAATTAAATATTTTTAATTAATCATAAACAATAATATATAGAGTGGTGCATTTTTTAGGATCGAAGATGTCCATCTATGCTTTAGATGGATCACATCTATTGTCTTGAACTTTAAGTCACTTGTGTACAAAATTTAAATTGTAAATTGACAACAAAAAAGTGTGTAATATTATATCCTAATAACAAATCCATTTAAAAATCCTTATAATCATCAAAAAGTTACATGTTTTTCTTAAACTAACATATGTCAGCTTCATGTGAGTGAGAAGGATCACATGATACTTCTTTCCTGGTTAGATTAATTTAAGTTAATTTATTAAGAAAATATCATTATTTTGTCATTATCAAATAGTACACTTTATCACAATAAGTGTCATAAAGTATGTGAAAATTAATCTTTTCGATATTTCTGAGCTAGGAACACTCCAATTGGAGTGAATTGAATTTTATAGAATCTTATGGAACTATTGGGCAAAGATTGCATGTTTGGAGACTCAAAAGATGTAATGAATTGTTGTATAGAATTCCCATGGACCCATTAATTAACGATTGGTACGTTTAAACTAAAAATGAGTTAATGTGTGCTAAATAGGAGACTTATACTACTTTTAAGGGTTCCATGACTGAAACGAAGAGATATATCAGTTGCATTAGATAAAGAGAAATGGAATGATATGCATAATCCCACAAAATACAACTTAATGGTATTTAGCGATTAAAAAATGCGGTAGTATTTCAGGCTACAAACATAAGTTTCTGTTGACCTAGCCATGTTCCATGGTCATGAGATCCGTTCATGTCGGGTATACAAAAATAGTGAAATTGTTATAGTAAGGGATCAGAAATTGTCCATTTGAATAGGCTCTAAGAAACAAAAATCTAATTCAAATAAGACTATTTATGTTGGGTGGATTTAGAGGTATCAAAATGGGCTACTTGAACGAGTTTTGGTAGCCCACGTCGAGCTTGGACTAAATTGGATCGGGCTAAAAATTTTATATATAATTTATATATATCAAAATGTAGTCCAAACCCGCCCTAATAAGCAGGTTGCGGCTTGTGACAGGCGACCTACATAATACTAAAAAAACATTTATTTGAATTTTAACGTATTTAATTTATTTAATGTATAACTTTTTAGTCACATTTGTTATACCCAATGCATCTAAACTTATAGATCTAATGTCTTGTAGACGTGATGTCAAAAAGTATTTGTTGCATTAAGTTTTCTTATTTATTTGTGCTTTACCTACACTGGTTTTTAGTTTACCGCCACTACAAAAAAATTATCCGATTAGCCACGGTTAAAACCGTCGCTACTGTACCACAAAACCGTGGCAAAATACAGCAGCCACGGTTACCTCTCCCCTAGCAATTACTGGCGTTGCAAAATTTTTGCCACGGTCCATTTATGTTATAGCCACGTCTTCACCAAGTGTGGTAACATTTCTTTAACCACAGTTTCAACCGTGGCTAATGTAACTACACCCGTGGCTAATGTTTACCATTAATTTAACCACATTATAACCGTGGCTAATTATTTATTCAGTTATTCACATATTTCTCTCCTCATCATCTCTAGCAATCATTATATTCCATAAAATAATGATAAATTTGTTAATGAAATTAAATATTTACAAGCTAAAATTGATTCTCAATTTACAAAAATATTCTTTCCTTTCACATTTCTTTCTATCATAAAAAGAAAGCAAGATAAATAAGATCTTCATATATTAATAATAAATCAAGTTTATAGCAGTAAAGCAAGACCAGAAATCTAAAAGGTCATTTGACGACTAAAATTACATTTCTAACAAATCCACTCGAAATAAGATTGTAAATGGAATATGATAATCTTAGTGAAATACTTGTGACTTTCAGCTAATGTAAGGGTAGCCCTTAGTCAAAACTAAACATAAACAGAATCGTTTTAAAAGCACCAAAAAGAAATTAAAGCAACATTGCTCCAAGAGCATATAGTTCAATACCATGATTGATTAGAGCATATTGAAATCTTAAGATGACCATTAGTTCCTTTAATGACATAAAAAGAACATGAGTATATTCAGAATATCCCTCATCTGCAAAAACCAAAAGACCAAAAGGTCCTAAAGCACCACGTTTTGCAGCTCCACCACTAGTACGCACTGATACTTCACATTGGATTGAAACATTTGTACTTCTTTCTAATTTCTATATCAACTTCAGCAATTCCATCATTTTGTATCCTCACTAAGTTAGCTATCAGTTCTTGCTGAGAAACAAGACAATAAAGTGCCATGAACATGGAAATAATTTAGCAACTCTTATGCATACATCACAAATACACACCACAATGTCAATAACAAATATGTGAAGGTAAAACCAAAAGAAACAAAGGTTCTTCACAAGTAGATATATATGTTATTAGTAGTTCACTATGGGTAGGAAAGGGAAACAAGATGAAGATTCTAAATATCTAGCATGTGTAAGTGAGAAACTATGAACTAATGATAATAAGGACTAAGGGGTGGTAATATTTACTTAAATTACCATATATTTGAATACTACTAGTTCAATATAGAGCCGAGAGATGACACCACTCTCAATAAACAAAATGACAAGGCTTCACCCCAACATGAATATGTCCAATATACAAATAGCAATCTCCCAGATTTGCATCTTGGATATGAGGTTAAACAGAACAGGCAAACAAATATTATTGTATCAAGTTATAAAAACGCATGAGCACAATTAAAAACTTCAAATCTTTCCAATCAATAATGCTCGCGTCTACCTTCTCATGCTCTCATAGCCTATCCAATAGGTCATGCTTTAGGAACCCTCTCTTCTCTATCATTGATCTAGGACCTTAATCTCAACTCCAATAGGTGATGTGACTGAATGCTCCAAAACTACATGAACAATAAAAACAATAGTTCAAGGGGGACCAAGTGATAATTATTAGCATTGGGATTGAGAGATACATAATCAGACATACAAAGGTTAGAAATAGGATAAAATTGAAAAAAAAGCTGCAAAATTGGATTTCCATGTACCTGTATAATAGCATTGATGATGAGGTTGAAGAGTGAAAGATTTAAGCAATTGAAGAATTTGAGTGGTTGAAGAGGTGAATTTGGATAAAAAAATTGAAGAATTAGTTGAAGAGATGAGGCAATACCAGCCACAAAGAGAAAAAATAAACCGTATAAAAGGGGAAAAAATAAATAGTTTAAGCTAAATGAACACAAAGAACTAAATATAAAAAAACAATAACATTTAAAATCAAACAAAATATAAAAAAAATGAACATGATTATTGGTAGCATTTTAGTGTTGTCCTTTACACACTAAGAACTTAACAAAATCTACACACACTATAGAACAAGTGACTATAGTGAGAAGATATCTGAGACTTGCCCCATAAGACAAGAAAAACTTGTTGAACTTCATAGCAGTATATGTCTTGTAACATGAGATGGTAATTAATTAAGGTTGACTACTTAGATAAAAAGATAATGAGAAAATAGATAAAGTGCAATAATAGAAGGTTCAACAAATCTCTTTGGGAGCAAAGATCTACACTAGGAAAAATAAGGAACATCCTTAGGACAATAATTTACTATGACTGAAAAACTTACAACAATTGCAAAGGACAATACCTCTTATCATATGAAAAAGATCAAAGATGGAGAATTTTAATTAGATCATCTAGATTCTAAAGATAGAAACTCGAACAATCACAAGAGACAAAGTGTACCTGATGCAATTAGAAACCAAGAAGAATCAGAAAACCATAACAATATATCTACTCTTTCCTATTGCTCCCATCAGGACTAAAAGAATATGTGTGTAATTTGAATTTGAGATCCAATTCAGATCAATGATCAACAATAGCATTTAGCAACAACATAATAAAAATCGACAATAATTCAGTGAGGTAAAACACCATTTTGTTGTTGATATGGATCAAAATAAACACATCGATATTACATTAGAAGGATAAGAAAGTGGTGGATCTGAGAAGAAAGAAAGGGAAATCTGATAGGTGTTATCAAATTTATCATACATGAAGCGAGTGATGATGTTGGTTTTGCAAACAGATTGGTAACCCAAGAACACAACTAGTATTTTGTATTCCAAATAAATTTAGGTATAAATGACATGCTCCATTTTCAGTTTATATGATTAATTCGATTAGTTTGTTATGTTTTGGCATCATACCCCATTTTGTATAAACTAGAAGGCAAACTTTTCTGCAACCAACTCTTGTGGAAACACACTCCTTAATCTAAAAATAAAGGTTTTCCAGAAACACAATTTATTAGTGCTTAATAACAAAGCAACTCAAAAACCACTACATATGTCAACAATAAAAAGTGGAAAATGGCAACCATGTACAAACCCAGAGTGAAATTAAAACATTGAAAAGTAGCACCTATAGCATGATATATACTTGAAGCATTATAAGAAACAACTTTAATACTGTGAAATTAAATACAATTTGCACACTTACAGGCTCCTCCCAATTTTATTTCACTCCATCTTTATCATATGCAAATCCATAGATGAACATATGGCAAAGTTGGTGGACGGTAACAACATAGAAGGTGTGTATGTGTTAGACAAATATTGTCTCTGCATTCTTTAAAAACTCCCCTGCTCCTTGTCTTCAATTAGTACCAAGAACTTTAACTGCATCTGTCTCACCTGTGGACATTTGCACTTTGTAAACAGGGCCAAACGCCCTATGATGGTTGTGAAATTAGAAGCTGTCTTTTGTATATATTTGGAAAAGGAGTCTCAATATTCCCAAAACACAAAAATACAAAATATGAACAAGTCCACAGCACCAAATAATAGGTCTTATTATCCCCTCCACTTATTTATTTCTTGCTATAACATGAAATGTTTACTGACATAAAAGAAGAAAATACAGAACTTCTAATAGATATATTGGTCTCATTTAGGTCCTAAAAAGTTGAAATCCAAGGGAATATTGGTCTCATTTAGGAAAGTATAAAACCAAATATGAACCATGTCCAACTTTTAAACTATTAAATTTGAAAGTACAAGGTCTCAAAACCAAACTTTTAAACTAATATTCAAGTCATGAGGCAAACAATCTTACAATTATGTAAGGCTCACTCCCTTGACTAAAATTATGAAAAACAGTACAAATTACTAAAATTGTATTTAAACCAAAATACAAAAAATTTCATCTTTCTTGATTCACAACCTAATTGATCCACAATAGGCTCTAGTTATGCAATACATAAATCGGTAATAAAAGAAATAAAATGATTAGTTTTGATTTGATGGTTATGATACCTTGGAGCACGAGTGAAAAATGATGCGAAGATTATTGTGAGCTTCAGAAGCTTGAAAGGAGGCACCAATTTCACTCTCTTCTACTGATATTACTTAATAGTCTAACAACATAATAAAAATTTAGAATGAAAAGCTTAAACATATACTTAATAATAAACTCACATATAGGGATTTCAACATATTTGGGGAAAATAATAGAAAATTTAGAAAAAAGTGAAATTAGAGATTTAGGATTAACGATTATAGTAGAAGAGTTACCTAGTTAGAGATTTTTATTCAAAATTGAATAGAATCAAACCTTAGAAGAAGCTTTGATTTGAGTTGGTGAAATTAAGATAAACTTGTCAATATCTTTGAAGAATGTTTTCTTCCACCGTACCACTAGCGATGATGACGGCGAAACACATCCTTCCAGCGAAGAAATGGATTCAGTTATGGTTCAACATCAATGATGAAAATCGAAATTGTTCATTTCTTATGACATTCATCACAGGGATTTTTCGTCTTCGTCGAAGGTAGATGAAGTGGACGTGATTTTTCCGGGTGGACTTCAAAATCTGTACAATCATTTCAAACTTTCATCAATTAAGTTGAATAATGAGAGAAATTGCTTCTAAAAGTGAAAAAAAATGCTTGAATTTGAAATGGTAATGAGTGAGTAGAGAAAATTAATGAGAGTAAAAGAGAAACAGTGAAAAAAAGAGGGAGAGTAGCAAGTGACAAGTTTGGGTGCTTCATTTTCCCACTTGCCCAATTAGAGTAATAAGTGTATGGGTTTTAGCATTAATTTTGACAATGTCCATTAAGTGTAGCCCACAAACCGTGGCTACCGGGATATTTTCTTGTAGTGATTCCACATATATGACTTTTAACATAACTCATGTTAAATCTCTCATTTCTATTGGACTCTCACTCCCTAATAATATAATTTGTAATTTCACTTTAATATATAAACATTTGGATACTATGAAAATATTATCACTTTGATTTATAGTAATGATAATATAGACTCAACTTTAGAATGAATTCTATATGTCAAAGTATAATCACCATCGTAATATATGATCGTTATTCTTTACTTTCTGTATGAAGATCATTTGTATGATATTTATCAACACTTTTATTGTCAACTATTATGTTAAAGTTGGTTGTATAAAGTTCTAATGGTAAACAATTATGTCGTCTTTTAGTTTTGTTGTAAAAATTATTATTTTTATTATGTTTTTGTTGTATAAGCTAAATCTAATTAAATAGATAATTAAGAAATGAAAAGTGAAATCTATATGATTTAATATCGTCTCATTGGATTTGATACACTATTTTGTTAATGTGCTTAAAAAATATTATGCAAAATATGAAAAATTATATAATACTTAACTTTATAGCGTTATTATAATTTATAAATATTTATGTTATACACATCACTCTATTTTTTTATTCAAAGTTCAGAACACAATATTTATTATATATATTTTATTATAAATTATTTTATAAGATAATTTTTATCTAAGGTTTATTACGTCAAAGTCCCAAAACAAATACGGAAAAGTGGGTAGTCCGAACCCGCTCGGGTAAGCCCGACTCGTACCCGATTTTGATATAGCCTAGTCTATCCGAACTAAAATGTCAGGATTCAATAAAAAGTACCTAAAATATTACTCAAATCTTATAAATTTTTGGGTTTTGGCGGCCCTAGCCATTTTCACACCTCTAGTTGGATTCATTATAAATCATTTATGGTATTTGCTCACTTCCCTGCAGTGACTTATATTTGTGTAAATAAACAATGTAAGATGTGTAGACCCATTTCTAATAGGGCTTGTAATATTTTTACATATACAACTAATTTTATATCCATATGATAAATATTTTATTGTTTTTATTTTATCTAAAAAATTTATTGTGTTGTCAATTATTATTACTCTGCTCATAAATTCGTTCAACATTTGTTAGTTGTAATGTTCATTGTTTTATATTATCGTATAGTTGATGAATAACTGAAACAACAGTTGAACCCAAAGTGAGAAAAGTATGAGACCATTTAATGCTCATTAAGAATATGGTTACATAAAAATATATTGGACTCAAATCTTTCAATAGTAACAATAATTTAGCTTGAAAAGAAAGTATATCTTACATCCCCACGATCTGGCTATATTCATACTCTTTGAAAAGGGATCAATTTGGACATGTTAGATATCTGGCAAAATACATTCCACTCGAAATTTGTTAAGTTCCTATACTAGTTTAGCTCGAATTAAGGTGTAAAAGCAAGAGGGAAATGTTAAAAGAGCTATTTTATGCTCATTAAGGAAGTAATTTCTTCTCCTATGAGCTTGATTTCTCTTTTTATATCTGTGTATTGTGTAGCTAAACTTCTTTGGTGTTGAGATTTATATCAATACTTATTTGTTATACTTTGATTCTTTGAGTTATTTGTGTGTCTAATGCTTAGTTAGGGTTTAAATGTTTTGTATGATTTTGTAATCGTGAATGTATGGAGAAATCATCATCTAATTCTAAATATAATATCTCACCGTATTTGTATAATTGTTAGACATAGATTTATATCAATTTCTCACATTTTGCATGTTGTTGCTATGGTTGTTAGACGTAAAGCCATATGAACATTAAATAACTCTCAAATTTGTTAACATAATTGCTAGATATAGATGTGTGTTAATTGTTCAAATTATTCATCTTATTAATATAGTTGCTAGAAATAGAGCTATATTGATGAACTACTAATTTGACCAAAACATTAACTATTAATATCATTAGGGCGTTTTATTAAAATTTCAATTTCACAAGACATATGTTCTTTGTGAATCATAATTCTTTATCTTATGAGTAAAGTTGTTAGACATAAAACTTTATTCCTAAGCTATTAACATGACTAAGATATTAGCGGTTAGTATCATTGAGGTCCCTTTAATTGTGAAAGAATCATAGTTAGATGAATAAGTATTGTGGAATAAGTGTATATGAATAATAAATAGTAAAGTACAATCTCAATATCTTTATTTGAATAGTTCAATCCAGTAATTTAGTTATTATTAGCATAATCAAATCAATCAATCTTATAAAAATTAACTTAAATAACAATTTTTGGTTGAAATGTTAGTATCAAACAAATCCTTATGGATTTAATAATCTTTTATATTTGTTTATGACAACACATTTTAGTAATTTAAATGACCAATTTTCCGACTAGCAGAATCCTAATTTTGTGATGATCTCATCCTTATTTTAAGTTAACATATCTCTAAAAAAATTTGTTCTAAATTAACTAATTTCGAGTACTTATGATGAGCCTGGAATTTGCGCTCAGTGGAAATCTCATTGAGCCCGGTTGTTGCATTGGGCAAAATCATATTCATCCTTTGGGCCTTCTTGTCTCTCACTTTCACTTGTTATTCTAGTTAATGCTAGTACAATTTCTCATAGTTATAAATATCTTATTATAATACTATATTAACATTGTGACCAATATCATAATCAATGTTATTAAAATCATACTGATTATCAAATCAATCAGGGTACTAGTATAATAGTACAATGATTCAATAATTAAATTGTATGCCAGTTAAACTAAACATATGTGCTTATATACACACACAAACCTATAACAAAAAATTCAAATAAGTAGATACTAATTTATAGGAAACCAAAAGCCAAAATTAAAAGTAAGGCACATTTATAAACAATTTATAGGAAACTGAAAGCCAAAATCAAAGGTGAACACACATTCATAAATTTATCTCTTTAATTAAACAACTCATAAACTATTATAAAAGATTATAAAATGTTGTACACATTATTCATGCCTCTTCAAATTCTACTATTACTTTTACTCTATGCTTCTCTCTTTCTGCTGAAAGACTCATTGAAGTTAAAATTTTAAGACTGAGATTGTAACTAGGGGGTGAATTAGTTAACTAGAAATTATGACCACTTTTTCTGAAAAATGAAGAGTTAAAGTGCAGCGGATAATATTGCAGAAAATAAACAAGAATAAATTAAAGAGGTAAGGGAGAAGAGAGTACACAAAGATTTTTATACTAGTTCACCTTCTTGTCCACCGAAAGCTACGTCCAGTACTCTTGCAGCACAAGATATTTTCCACTAAATATTATGAGTTGTAATTACAATAATTCACTCCGAGATCTCTATGTACTTTACACACTCACTAATACTTATACCCTTGGAAAACACATTTCCAAGTAACTCTATCCCCTTTCTATTCACACCCCGTGAAAGAAAGTATTTACAATGAATGAAGAATTACAATGATGTCTTGGATCGCTTTTACAAGTATGAAATGAAATATCACTTGCAATCCAATAACTCTTTTATATATTTAGTAAATAATGCTCTTTAAGATTACAAAACTTTAAACCACTTTACTTCAAGCAACTCAGAAAAATAGCTTGAAAGTTTGAGTTCAAGTTGCTAGAAGTGCAGGAAATTATTTCAGAAAAGTGTAGGAAAGTTGTGAGAAAAATGTGAAAGAGTTATAAAAGAGTTGTGTGAGAGTTGTTTTCATTGTGAGTTCTAAGGCCTTTAAATAGGCTTTCCAATAAGTCATTGTGCCTTTATGAAAGAGTATGAGTTGTTTGGAATGAATGCATTTCGTTTGGGATGAAAGCTCTTGAGTTTTAAATCTGAAAAACGGATGTAACAACTCTCAGTAACCGATTACAATAAGTGGGTAACCGGTTACCCAAACGTTACATTTTGAAAAATTATATTGAGTAATCGGTTACTCACTTGAGTAATCGGTTACTCAAACTTTCTGTCCAACAGTGAATTTAAAATTCACTTAGAGTAATCGGTTACTCCAATTTAAATATTGTTGGATAAGTGATTTTCACTCATGTAACCTGTTGCTCAAATTTCAGTAACCTGTTACACAGTATTTTGAAAAATGTTTTCATTTAAAATTTGAAGTGTTTCAATTTCTTTTAAACTATTTTGAGCATTACTACTTTTGTATATAGAAGTACCTATTTAGACTTAAACTAATTGTCTTGAAGCTTTAATCTTCTTGGTCTTCATAAGTAATCTTCCTTTTCTTCTTTTTGGTGATGTTGGTGTCTTCATCAAAACTTTGCCAAGGTCAAGAGCAAAGATCTTCTTCACAATCTCCCCCTTTTTAATGATGACAAACCAAGATCTTTTTGACAGTGTAGTTTTCTTGAGAGCAACATACTTTGAGATATTTGAAGTTTGACTTGAGTATGCTCCCCCTTTGTTTTGGAGTAATGTGCCTGAAATAATTTTACAGAAAATACATCCCCCAACTTTTCTCCCCCTTTTGACTTCATCAAAAAGTAGAAAAGCAAAGAGATTCCAACACAAAATATGTAGCATACATACATTTATATGATCAATATATATCAATATGATATCATATACTCATGTATGGATCAATATATAGATATGCAAGTATTGCAATGCATAGATAAGATGTTTCAAACATGTATCTAGGAGTGGAACAATAAAGCACAAAACATCATAAAGTAACTTGTCCAGGAATATGTAGCAATAACTTAAAAATAACAAATAAGCATAATTAAAAATTTGTCCGAATTTTGAAAGCAATACAATCAGAAAAAATCCTCACAACAGATATTCTAAGACCCAGGCTCAGAATTGTCTTCATCAATATCCATGCTATCCATCCTGGAGGAGAGGCAATGAAGTTCATATTGGATTTGTTGATTATGAGAGTCGAGAGCATCCATCCGGTTACTGATGTAGCCTCGGAGAGAAAACAACTCATCCATAATCATTTGGTTCGTAGGCATGGCATCAGATGAGGACGATTGAGCATGAAACTCAGACGGTTGTAGTGGAGGGTTAGGAGGTTCAGGTTCAGATGGTTCAAAAGCAACAGTCGGTTTATCGGTTCTATGTTTATAGGCGCAGGTTCGAGGGTCTTGGGTGAAACCCATTTTGTGGATCACTTCCACATCAATTTGGCTTTCTCGAAGATTCAGAGGCACCTTTGTTTCACCATTTGTAGAAACACCGAAATGCTGAAGAATGTTGGTTATGAAGATTGCATATGGCAAAGGACTTTGAGTACTTCTAACATTCCACATTTGTCTCATTATCATTAGTGCCCAATTGATCTTGATGTTAAACTTTAAAGCATACATCAATTGGAGTTCTATGTCACTTATTTGAGAATGATTTGAAAATTTGGTAAGATGACATAGCTCAAAAAATAATGAAGCAAACGGTCCTCAAGCTTGAGATATCCAGCAGATAGGGTGTCTCGGTTTTTGACGGTTTTACCAAAGCCCTGTTGCTTACGCATTTCTATTTCCCTTTTTGAAAGTCTACATAAAGTATGATAAAAATCCTTCCCATCATAATTAACCCATTCACACACAAGGCCGTAATCCGTTATGCTAACTTGAGAGAGTATGTTACACTTACACAACAATGAACTAAAGGTTTTAAGATCCAAAACAATGTCTTTTCCTTTGACATAGGAAGTCAGACGATTTTTACGAAAGTTCATGTTACAGTAAAATACTCGCACAAGTTCTGGATAAATTTCATTTATCTCACAACAAAAATCAAAAAGGTTTTGTTGACGTAAAAGATAAGGGGAAAGAAAATCTTCAAACTCAAAATTTCCAACATTACCGAATTTTGGAGTGAAAATAATGCGTCCATGGAAGTGTTCTTCAAACACTTTGCTTTGTTCCTCATTAGCTAGAAGCCTTGCCAGATCCAGAGGGTTGGACTCCATAAAAGTAGTTCATTGCTTCTTTTGAGTCGTGGAGGTGCGTTGCTTCTTGGTTTTTGAAGAGGAAGCCATTGATTTTTGGTTTTGAAGGTTTAGGTTTTGAGGTTTTGGAGATTTTGGGGTTTTTGATTTAGGTTACTAAACACGAAAATAAAGGTTTAGAGGTGTTTAGAAGTGAAAATGTGATAAGAATAAACACAAAAATCACTTAAAATGGATCAAAAACGAAGATTTGAGGGTTTGAGAGGGTTGAGCAAGAGAGAGCACGAGTTGATGAGGAAGATGAGTTTGAAAAGGTTTAAAAAAGCAGAAAAAATTCATATATAACAACACAGAGTAATCAGTTACTCAAATTTAAAATTTTAAAATTTTCAAACAACAACTCAGAGTAATCGGTTACTGAAATGCGCTGTTCAACCCTGTAATTGGTTATTCTCCAATGTAATCGATTACTGACCCAAAAAAAAATATTTTTAGGCAAAATTAAGCTATGAAAATGATTTTTAACCCAAAAATTGAAATTTTTAAACATAAATAAACACATTTAAGTTCAAGTAGGCATGAAATAAATATAATGAAGCATACATATATAAGCATTTAAGATAAGTATGCTTCATTAAGAATGCCTAATTCTAGTCTAATTTTATAGGACAGTTTTTTTTCTAAGGTTTAGTGAATATCTACTATTTGGTTGTGTGTATCAACAAATTCTACAAACACATCCTTGTTTTGGATATGGTCCCTAAGGAAGTGATGCCTTATATCAATGTGTATGGTTCATGAATGCATAACCGGATTTTTTGTGAGGTTTATTGTACTAGTATTGTCACATTTTAGAGGAGTGCAACCCAAATCTAAACCATAATCTCGTAATTATTGCTTAAGCCACAACACTTAGGCACAACAACTACCTGCTGCAATATATTCAGCTTCAGCAGTGCTTAGGGCTACACATGCTTGTTTCTTACATGACCAAGAAACTAAAGCATTCCCTAAAATATGACACGTACCGCTTGTACTTTTCCTCTCAGTTTTGCATCCTGAAAAGTCTGAATCTGAATATCCAACCAAGTCACATATACTTTCTTTTGGATACCACAGTCCAACATTAGTTGTGCCTTTAAGACATTTCATTATTCTCTTAACAACAACTAAGTGTGATTCTTTTGGTTTGGATTGATAGCAAGCACACAGTCACACACTAAACATGATATCAGGTCTACTGGCAGTTAAGTATAAAAGAGATCCAATCATACCTCGATACTTTGATATCTCGATGGATTTTCCTGCTTCATCTATATCAATGTAAGTTCCAGATCCCATAGGAGTAGCTATTTGCTTGCATCCTTCTATGTCAAATCGTTTTAGCAAATCTTTGCAGTATTTGGATTGACTTACGAAAATGCTATTGTCAAGCTGTTTGATTTGTAATCCAAGGAAGTAATTTAACTTCCCCATCATAGACATTTCAAACTCTCCTTGCATCATATTACCAAAATCACTACATAACAACTCATTAGTAGAACCGAAAATAATATCATCTACATAAATTTGAACAAGTAGAGTATGATGATTTATTTTCTTTATGAAGAGAGTAATGTTGACCTTTCCTTTGTTGAAGCCTTTTTCAAGTAGAAATTTAGTTAGACGATCATATTATGCGCGAAGAGCTTACTTTAAACCATAGAGAGCCATAAATAACAGTTATATTCTCTATTTTTGTTGAACAACTCTTAAAATAGAAGATGTATATTGAAATATGGCAGACGCGCGTTCAACATATAAAGTTGAAGACTGGACAACCTAAAGCATATGCGGTGGAGAACATGGAACTTGGATGACATTGGAAACCGAAGCATATGAAGTTGTGGAACTTGGAAGACACGGCGAACGTAGAACCGAAGCGGTTGAAGCCATGTGAACCTTGGAAGACGCCGAAAATACTAAAGCTTGAAGATCCCGTCAGATCTGAAACTCCTCCATGAAGCGATGCCCTTTTGACTTGTTTTTATAATGCAACAATTGGCCGGTTTAGTGCCAATTCGACCGATTCACCATTTTTGCGGAATACCGGTAATTTTGGCCATTTTTCACCGGTTTTAGTGGATATCCGGTACAACAACCGTCCCGTACCAGTAAGATGTCTGATTCACTGGTTTTCCAGTCGAACCGACCGATATGGTCCGGTTATAACAACACTAATGATAACTGAGACTGTATTGATAACATTAATACTTCCATTCCTCTTTTAGTTCTGTCTTAAATTCTTTTCATAGTTCGTTTATGCCCCTTTGTTATAAAGACAGGATGTTGTAGCAGTACTATGCAACAACGATTTTGTTGTTGTTGTTGAATATGCAAAAACAATTTGCTAATGATAAGATGTTGCATGAATTTTAATATGCCATAAGGTTTGATCATACCATACATCATGTTTATAATATAAATTAAAGGCAATTATTGCTTTTCTTTAAAGTTGAGAAATTTTTGGATCAATTTTTTATTGAGAAATTTTGATTTATAGTCATTGAGATAATAATAGGTTGCATAAAAGTGAGTACCACGTTGTAACATTTATCACACATATTGAGGTCAATTGTTTTTAATTGGGAAAATTTTTGATAGGGAGGGGAGTGAGAATATTATGTAGTTGTCCAGGTTTGAACCTAATTATCCAAATACTCACATTTTATATCATATAACTCTATCAATTAAAATGACCCTTGGGAACTATTTAGGTTTTCTGTGATACTAACATCACACAAATGTGCTTTTAAAATCAATGGCTTGGGATAGTTAACAACAATGGTGATATGATTCTAGGTGCGAGTAAAATAAGTTTGAGAATGAATTGAAAAAGAGATGATCATATAATAAGATAAATCTATAAACCTAATGCTCCACAATTTTGGGTCAAGACTTAATGTCAAATTCATTTAGATAATTTATCATTTAGCTATAGAAGAATATCATATCCTTTGAACAAGATCTCCAAGTAGTTTGGATTCTCCTAAACCAACAAGTAGTATTAAAGTCGATGATTTAGATAAGACATGTATTGGAGAGAAGATAATAGTCAGTACAACCATGTGTAAAGGAAGGCGTCCTAAAAATATGATGGCTGCATTCCATTTTAGATGATGGACAATTATAATATAAGTATTAGGAAAGCATGTGCCTCATGATATGTTGCCAAGATTAGGTTTTTCAAGACATCCTCAAATACTTAAAAGGTTTTCACATAGCATGCTCTCGTATGGAGGACTCATACATGAGCATGAGATTGATAAGATTACAAGTATAAGTAAAATAAGTCTCACATCCAAAACAAATAGAAATTTGAGAATTGTACAAGTCTATAAGCAAATGAAGTTAACAACTTAAAAATTTTAGTCACTGTGTTTTTTCAAGCCTATTTAAATGGTTTCTCACTTAGCTTTGGATGAATGTCATGACTTATGGAAGCACATCATTTAGGATTTGTTTGGGAGTGAGGTTTTGGAGGGAAAGGGATGGTTTTGGAAAGTCATCCCCTTGTTTAGGAGTCGGATGAAGGAGATTTGAAGGTTTTGGAGGGTTTCTCAAACCCTCCAAAACCCACCATGTGTCTAATTTTAAAGTTCTCCCAATTTGGGGTTTTTTGGAGATAAAATGTCAAAATAACTAAATATTTTACTAATATTATATAATTATATATTATTGTCGTTTTATCATTATTAATTACATTTTTAAAGGAAAAATAAAAAATATTCTTACATTATCATTAGTTTATCCTTCTTCATTTAAATTTCATACTCCCAAACAAGGTAGAGGATTTTCCTCCTTTTCCCTTCCCTTCCTCCCCCTTCCTAACCTTTAGATTCCTCTCCTTTCCTTTCTCTCGTAACTCCCAAACAAAGCCTTAGTGATTTTAGCTTCCCTAAACCAACTAGTGGTCTAAGGATGGTCTCTATGACAATGGTCTAAGGGTTCCCTAAGGCTTTATCTGATAGTTAGAAGGGAAATGGAAGTAGAGGGATGAGAAGGTAAGGAGGGGGAGGAAGGGAAGGAGAAGGGAATGCAAATTCAAGTAAACTCTTCCCTTGTTTGGGAGTGTGAAATTTAGATGGAAGGTTAATGTAATACAAAAATATTATTTTACCACCCCTTTAAAAAATCAATAGTATGTTATGTATTATATAATGTACAACAGAATGGCATAAATGTATTTAGAAAATATTATTAAGGGTAATTATGTATTTAACATTGTTTTCCTCCCAAAAACCCCCAATTTGGGAGAACACCAAAGATGATATAATGAGAGCTTTGGAGGGTTTTAAAAATTCTCCAAAACCCTCCCCTTTTATAACTAAACTCCCAAACAAGGGAATTCTCTCCTAAGCTATCCCATTCCTTCCCTTCCCCTTCAAAATAGGTCTCCCAAACAAGGCCTAAGTGATGGTAAAGGGAGGATATCAACTGAAATGGCATGGTGGTTAGAGGAAATTGACAGTTATAGTAGTTGAAGACCGGATGCCACTAGGAGTGGTAGTTAAAGGGTAGCCATGGATGATGGTTAAGAGGACATTTCCATTGGCAATAATGGTTATTAAAGTATTTCAAAGAAATCATGGATATGAATTGTTGGGTTTATTCAAGTGTGAATTCCATATTAGATATGCGAAGAAGAGTGAAAGAGTTTATAAGTGGAAAAGGCTCATGAAACTAATGCATTAAGGTTTTGGTTCAAGACATGGTATTTCACTTGTGGCTCTCTGCTCTTCCTATACACCAATAACAATGGAACACCCTAGTGATTGGAGGCTCCCCGATCATAGCCTGGTCTAACAAGTGGTATCAAAGGCGATGGTTCGGCTGTGACATGGTGGACTTAAGGAGGAGCAAATAGGAAAGTGTGTGGTACCCACACTTGAGAGAGATATTATTGGGTTTATTCAAGTATGAAGTCCCACATTGGATATGCGGGGAGGAGTGAGAGCATTTATAAATAGAAAAGACTCATGGAACTAATGCCTTAAGGTTCAAGACATGGTGTCTCACTTGTGGCTCTCCAGTCTTGCCATACCCTGGTAACAATGGAACTCCCCGGTGGTTGGAGGCGCCCCAGTTATAGTCTGATCCAAAAAGTGGTATCAGAGTCTATAGTTTGGTTGGGATATGATGGACTTAAGCGGGAGCAGATCAGTAAGTGTGTGGTACCCATACTTGAGAGGGAGATTGTTGGGTTTATTCAAGTGTGAAGTCTCATATTTGATATGCAGGGAGGAGTGAAAGAGTTTATAAGTGGATAAGGCCCATGGAACTAATGCCTTAACATTTTGGTTCAAAATATGGTGTCTCACTTGTGCTTCTCCACTCTTCTCATACCCTGGTTACAATGGAACTCCCAGGTGATTGGAGGCTCCCCGACCGTAGTCTGGTCCAACAAGATATATAACATTGATATTCTATTTTATTCTAATACTAAGACTTCATATAATAACATATTTAAACATCCCCAATAATCTCCACCTTGATTGAAATAGACGAATATCTCGCTCCTTAAGAAATCTACACAAGAATCCACCTTAGCGAATATCTGACTCCACTTTGCTTAATGCCTAATTCTCTTTAACAACTCCTTCACATAAGAGTTTGCTCCCCTTCAGCATAAACCTTTCAGAGTATCATTGGTAATGTTACCAAGAGCCTAGATCTCCAAACTTGTAGTGCAGCTTCCCGTAACACCTTCTAATGGAACATGCTGCCTAACCACCTATTGTTAGGAAGATTTTTGATATATGGAACCTCTACACAAAAGTTCAACAATAATCGTGTTCTTCAATACTTAGTCAAACTGAACCATGGAGCTTCCTTGAAAAGCCTCAACTACTACCGTCATTGTCTAGTTCGACAAACATAGTTCAAAAGAATTATCATACTCCACCATAAGGAGTATACCCACAATATGCACCTTGCGTCAATGCCAATCAATGCCCGTGACACACCTTTTCATCCAAGCCAATTTCCATGTCACACCTTGTATCTCTACCAATGCTTATGTTGCAACTTGCATCCAAGCCAATGCTCATGTCACACCCTACATCAAAGTTAGTCACCGCCTTTATGCTTTTGTGGATCTACTATCAATTAATATCCTTCACTGTGACGTCCCAAACACACCATTAGGATATTCTACTTCTCATCTCAAATGAGATCATTCTCTTAACATCTACAGAGATATTATCAACACCTATCTCAGGGCCAAACTCAACACCCGAGTCCATATCTCCACTTTTATCCTAATCGAGTACATGAACTTCTAGGGTTCCTGATCAACATATATCGCCCTCATCACAGTTCCATCATATTTTATTCTCCTTCAACTCATCTACTTTATATTTGCGCGGTACCTTTGACGCACATTGTCTAGCCATCACGCCGTCACCCTCTACAACCATTATTTTGCGCCTAGATTAAGAGTCATCTACCAATTGGCTCTGATACCAATTGTTGGTATAGTAAGAGTGATCGTTCCCAAGTGTTGGCCACACATAATCAAATAAAGTTGATAAAACAAATAGAAGAGAAGAAACAAGAGAATTTAGTAACATTATTTAGTCAATTGTGTCTACATCTCCGAGAGCGATGAGCAACTATGAAGATATTATTAAAGAATAAGGATTAGAAGCTCTAGCACACCCATAGTGTAACACCCCGAATATTACTTCATAAAATAGTATAATTAATCTCTTGGAAAAATGGGAAAATCTTTTTCCTCTTTTATGTAACATATAAACCACAAATTATTTTCCTTACATCCATCCCTTTTTCAAGACGTCACATTTTATCAACTGCGAAAAGTAAATAACTGATACCTCATGGTAACCACCTATTGTTAGGAAGATTTTTGATATATGGAACCTCTACACAAAAGTTCAACAATAATCGTGTTCTTCAATACTTAGTCAAACTGAACCATGGAGCTTCCTTGAAAAGCCTCAACTACTACCGTCATTGTCTAGTTCGACAAACATAGTTCAAAAGAATTATCATACTCCACCATAAGGAGTATACCCACAATATGCACCTTGCGTCAATGCCAATCAATGCCCGTGACACACCTTTTCATCCAAGCCAATTTCCATGTCACACCTTGTATCTCTACCAATGCTTATGTTGCAACTTGCATCCAAGCCAATGCTCATGTCACACCCTACATCAAAGTTAGTCACCGCCTTTATGCTTTTGTGGATCTACTATCAATTAATATCCTTCACTGTGACGTCCCAAACACACCATTAGGATATTCTACTTCTCATCTCAAATGAGATCATTCTCTTAACATCTACAGAGATATTATCAACACCTATCTCAGGGCCAAACTCAACACCCGAGTCCATATCTCCACTTTTATCCTAATCGAGTACATGAACTTCTAGGGTTCCTGATCAACATATATCGCCCTCATCACAGTTCCATCATATTTTATTCTCCTTCAACTCATCTACTTTATATTTGCGCGGTACCTTTGACGCACATTGTCTAGCCATCACGCCGTCACCCTCTACAACCATTATTTTGCGCCTAGATTAAGAGTCATCTACCAATTGGCTCTGATACCAATTGTTGGTATAGTAAGAGTGATCGTTCCCAAGTGTTGGCCACACATAATCAAATAAAGTTGATAAAACAAATAGAAGAGAAGAAACAAGAGAATTTAGTAACATTATTTAGTCAATTGTGTCTACATCTCCGAGAGCGATGAGCAACTATGAAGATATTATTAAAGAATAAGGATTAGAAGCTCTAGCACACCCATAGTGTAACACCCCGAATATTACTTCATAAAATAGTATAATTAATCTCTTGGAAAAATGGGAAAATCTTTTTCCTCTTTTATGTAACATATAAACCACAAATTATTTTCCTTACATCCATCCCTTTTTCAAGACGTCACATTTTATCAACTGCGAAAAGTAAATAACTGATACCTCATGGTAACCACCTATTGTTAGGAAGATTTTTGATATATGGAACCTCTACACAAAAGTTCAACAATAATCGTGTTCTTCAATACTTAGTCAAACTGAACCATGGAGCTTCCTTGAAAAGCCTCAACTACTACCGTCATTGTCTAGTTCGACAAACATAGTTCAAAAGAATTATCATACTCCACCATAAGGAGTATACCCACAATATGCACCTTGCGTCAATGCCAATCAATGCCCGTGACACACCTTTTCATCCAAGCCAATTTCCATGTCACACCTTGTATCTCTACCAATGCTTATGTTGCAACTTGCATCCAAGCCAATGCTCATGTCACACCCTACATCAAAGTTAGTCACCGCCTTTATGCTTTTGTGGATCTACTATCAATTAATATCCTTCACTGTGACGTCCCAAACACACCATTAGGATATTCTACTTCTCATCTCAAATGAGATCATTCTCTTAACATCTACAGAGATATTATCAACACCTATCTCAGGGCCAAACTCAACACCCGAGTCCATATCTCCACTTTTATCCTAATCGAGTACATGAACTTCTAGGGTTCCTGATCAACATATATCGCCCTCATCACAGTTCCATCATATTTTATTCTCCTTCAACTCATCTACTTTATATTTGCGCGGTACCTTTGACGCACATTGTCTAGCCATCACGCCGTCACCCTCTACAACCATTATTTTGCGCCTAGATTAAGAGTCATCTACCAATTGGCTCTGATACCAATTGTTGGTATAGTAAGAGTGATCGTTCCCAAGTGTTGGCCACACATAATCAAATAAAGTTGATAAAACAAATAGAAGAGAAGAAACAAGAGAATTTAGTAACATTATTTAGTCAATTGTGTCTACATCTCCGAGAGCGATGAGCAACTATGAAGATATTATTAAAGAATAAGGATTAGAAGCTCTAGCACACCCATAGTGTAACACCCCGAATATTACTTCATAAAATAGTATAATTAATCTCTTGGAAAAATGGGAAAATCTTTTTCCTCTTTTATGTAACATATAAACCACAAATTATTTTCCTTACATCCATCCCTTTTTCAAGACGTCACATTTTATCAACTGCGAAAAGTAAATAACTGATACCTCATGGTAACCACCTATTGTTAGGAAGATTTTTGATATATGGAACCTCTACACAAAAGTTCAACAATAATCGTGTTCTTCAATACTTAGTCAAACTGAACCATGGAGCTTCCTTGAAAAGCCTCAACTACTACCGTCATTGTCTAGTTCGACAAACATAGTTCAAAAGAATTATCATACTCCACCATAAGGAGTATACCCACAATATGCACCTTGCGTCAATGCCAATCAATGCCCGTGACACACCTTTTCATCCAAGCCAATTTCCATGTCACACCTTGTATCTCTACCAATGCTTATGTTGCAACTTGCATCCAAGCCAATGCTCATGTCACACCCTACATCAAAGTTAGTCACCGCCTTTATGCTTTTGTGGATCTACTATCAATTAATATCCTTCACTGTGACGTCCCAAACACACCATTAGGATATTCTACTTCTCATCTCAAATGAGATCATTCTCTTAACATCTACAGAGATATTATCAACACCTATCTCAGGGCCAAACTCAACACCCGAGTCCATATCTCCACTTTTATCCTAATCGAGTACATGAACTTCTAGGGTTCCTGATCAACATATATCGCCCTCATCACAGTTCCATCATATTTTATTCTCCTTCAACTCATCTACTTTATATTTGCGCGGTACCTTTGACGCACATTGTCTAGCCATCACGCCGTCACCCTCTACAACCATTATTTTGCGCCTAGATTAAGAGTCATCTACCAATTGGCTCTGATACCAATTGTTGGTATAGTAAGAGTGATCGTTCCCAAGTGTTGGCCACACATAATCAAATAAAGTTGATAAAACAAATAGAAGAGAAGAAACAAGAGAATTTAGTAACATTATTTAGTCAATTGTGTCTACATCTCCGAGAGCGATGAGCAACTATGAAGATATTATTAAAGAATAAGGATTAGAAGCTCTAGCACACCCATAGTGTAACACCCCGAATATTACTTCATAAAATAGTATAATTAATCTCTTGGAAAAATGGGAAAATCTTTTTCCTCTTTTATGTAACATATAAACCACAAATTATTTTCCTTACATCCATCCCTTTTTCAAGACGTCACATTTTATCAACTGCGAAAAGTAAATAACTGATACCTCATGGTAACCACCTATTGTTAGGAAGATTTTTGATATATGGAACCTCTACACAAAAGTTCAACAATAATCGTGTTCTTCAATACTTAGTCAAACTGAACCATGGAGCTTCCTTGAAAAGCCTCAACTACTACCGTCATTGTCTAGTTCGACAAACATAGTTCAAAAGAATTATCATACTCCACCATAAGGAGTATACCCACAATATGCACCTTGCGTCAATGCCAATCAATGCCCGTGACACACCTTTTCATCCAAGCCAATTTCCATGTCACACCTTGTATCTCTACCAATGCTTATGTTGCAACTTGCATCCAAGCCAATGCTCATGTCACACCCTACATCAAAGTTAGTCACCGCCTTTATGCTTTTGTGGATCTACTATCAATTAATATCCTTCACTGTGACGTCCCAAACACACCATTAGGATATTCTACTTCTCATCTCAAATGAGATCATTCTCTTAACATCTACAGAGATATTATCAACACCTATCTCAGGGCCAAACTCAACACCCGAGTCCATATCTCCACTTTTATCCTAATCGAGTACATGAACTTCTAGGGTTCCTGATCAACATATATCGCCCTCATCACAGTTCCATCATATTTTATTCTCCTTCAACTCATCTACTTTATATTTGCGCGGTACCTTTGACGCACATTGTCTAGCCATCACGCCGTCACCCTCTACAACCATTATTTTGCGCCTAGATTAAGAGTCATCTACCAATTGGCTCTGATACCAATTGTTGGTATAGTAAGAGTGATCGTTCCCAAGTGTTGGCCACACATAATCAAATAAAGTTGATAAAACAAATAGAAGAGAAGAAACAAGAGAATTTAGTAACATTATTTAGTCAATTGTGTCTACATCTCCGAGAGCGATGAGCAACTATGAAGATATTATTAAAGAATAAGGATTAGAAGCTCTAGCACACCCATAGTGTAACACCCCGAATATTACTTCATAAAATAGTATAATTAATCTCTTGGAAAAATGGGAAAATCTTTTTCCTCTTTTATGTAACATATAAACCACAAATTATTTTCCTTACATCCATCCCTTTTTCAAGACGTCACATTTTATCAACTGCGAAAAGTAAATAACTGATACCTCATGGTAACCACCTATTGTTAGGAAGATTTTTGATATATGGAACCTCTACACAAAAGTTCAACAATAATCGTGTTCTTCAATACTTAGTCAAACTGAACCATGGAGCTTCCTTGAAAAGCCTCAACTACTACCGTCATTGTCTAGTTCGACAAACATAGTTCAAAAGAATTATCATACTCCACCATAAGGAGTATACCCACAATATGCACCTTGCGTCAATGCCAATCAATGCCCGTGACACACCTTTTCATCCAAGCCAATTTCCATGTCACACCTTGTATCTCTACCAATGCTTATGTTGCAACTTGCATCCAAGCCAATGCTCATGTCACACCCTACATCAAAGTTAGTCACCGCCTTTATGCTTTTGTGGATCTACTATCAATTAATATCCTTCACTGTGACGTCCCAAACACACCATTAGGATATTCTACTTCTCATCTCAAATGAGATCATTCTCTTAACATCTACAGAGATATTATCAACACCTATCTCAGGGCCAAACTCAACACCCGAGTCCATATCTCCACTTTTATCCTAATCGAGTACATGAACTTCTAGGGTTCCTGATCAACATATATCGCCCTCATCACAGTTCCATCATATTTTATTCTCCTTCAACTCATCTACTTTATATTTGCGCGGTACCTTTGACGCACATTGTCTAGCCATCACGCCGTCACCCTCTACAACCATTATTTTGCGCCTAGATTAAGAGTCATCTACCAATTGGCTCTGATACCAATTGTTGGTATAGTAAGAGTGATCGTTCCCAAGTGTTGGCCACACATAATCAAATAAAGTTGATAAAACAAATAGAAGAGAAGAAACAAGAGAATTTAGTAACATTATTTAGTCAATTGTGTCTACATCTCCGAGAGCGATGAGCAACTATGAAGATATTATTAAAGAATAAGGATTAGAAGCTCTAGCACACCCATAGTGTAACACCCCGAATATTACTTCATAAAATAGTATAATTAATCTCTTGGAAAAATGGGAAAATCTTTTTCCTCTTTTATGTAACATATAAACCACAAATTATTTTCCTTACATCCATCCCTTTTTCAAGACGTCACATTTTATCAACTGCGAAAAGTAAATAACTGATACCTCATGGTAACCACCTATTGTTAGGAAGATTTTTGATATATGGAACCTCTACACAAAAGTTCAACAATAATCGTGTTCTTCAATACTTAGTCAAACTGAACCATGGAGCTTCCTTGAAAAGCCTCAACTACTACCGTCATTGTCTAGTTCGACAAACATAGTTCAAAAGAATTATCATACTCCACCATAAGGAGTATACCCACAATATGCACCTTGCGTCAATGCCAATCAATGCCCGTGACACACCTTTTCATCCAAGCCAATTTCCATGTCACACCTTGTATCTCTACCAATGCTTATGTTGCAACTTGCATCCAAGCCAATGCTCATGTCACACCCTACATCAAAGTTAGTCACCGCCTTTATGCTTTTGTGGATCTACTATCAATTAATATCCTTCACTGTGACGTCCCAAACACACCATTAGGATATTCTACTTCTCATCTCAAATGAGATCATTCTCTTAACATCTACAGAGATATTATCAACACCTATCTCAGGGCCAAACTCAACACCCGAGTCCATATCTCCACTTTTATCCTAATCGAGTACATGAACTTCTAGGGTTCCTGATCAACATATATCGCCCTCATCACAGTTCCATCATATTTTATTCTCCTTCAACTCATCTACTTTATATTTGCGCGGTACCTTTGACGCACATTGTCTAGCCATCACGCCGTCACCCTCTACAACCATTATTTTGCGCCTAGATTAAGAGTCATCTACCAATTGGCTCTGATACCAATTGTTGGTATAGTAAGAGTGATCGTTCCCAAGTGTTGGCCACACATAATCAAATAAAGTTGATAAAACAAATAGAAGAGAAGAAACAAGAGAATTTAGTAACATTATTTAGTCAATTGTGTCTACATCTCCGAGAGCGATGAGCAACTATGAAGATATTATTAAAGAATAAGGATTAGAAGCTCTAGCACACCCATAGTGTAACACCCCGAATATTACTTCATAAAATAGTATAATTAATCTCTTGGAAAAATGGGAAAATCTTTTTCCTCTTTTATGTAACATATAAACCACAAATTATTTTCCTTACATCCATCCCTTTTTCAAGACGTCACATTTTATCAACTGCGAAAAGTAAATAACTGATACCTCATGGTAACCACCTATTGTTAGGAAGATTTTTGATATATGGAACCTCTACACAAAAGTTCAACAATAATCGTGTTCTTCAATACTTAGTCAAACTGAACCATGGAGCTTCCTTGAAAAGCCTCAACTACTACCGTCATTGTCTAGTTCGACAAACATAGTTCAAAAGAATTATCATACTCCACCATAAGGAGTATACCCACAATATGCACCTTGCGTCAATGCCAATCAATGCCCGTGACACACCTTTTCATCCAAGCCAATTTCCATGTCACACCTTGTATCTCTACCAATGCTTATGTTGCAACTTGCATCCAAGCCAATGCTCATGTCACACCCTACATCAAAGTTAGTCACCGCCTTTATGCTTTTGTGGATCTACTATCAATTAATATCCTTCACTGTGACGTCCCAAACACACCATTAGGATATTCTACTTCTCATCTCAAATGAGATCATTCTCTTAACATCTACAGAGATATTATCAACACCTATCTCAGGGCCAAACTCAACACCCGAGTCCATATCTCCACTTTTATCCTAATCGAGTACATGAACTTCTAGGGTTCCTGATCAACATATATCGCCCTCATCACAGTTCCATCATATTTTATTCTCCTTCAACTCATCTACTTTATATTTGCGCGGTACCTTTGACGCACATTGTCTAGCCATCACGCCGTCACCCTCTACAACCATTATTTTGCGCCTAGATTAAGAGTCATCTACCAATTGGCTCTGATACCAATTGTTGGTATAGTAAGAGTGATCGTTCCCAAGTGTTGGCCACACATAATCAAATAAAGTTGATAAAACAAATAGAAGAGAAGAAACAAGAGAATTTAGTAACATTATTTAGTCAATTGTGTCTACATCTCCGAGAGCGATGAGCAACTATGAAGATATTATTAAAGAATAAGGATTAGAAGCTCTAGCACACCCATAGTGTAACACCCCGAATATTACTTCATAAAATAGTATAATTAATCTCTTGGAAAAATGGGAAAATCTTTTTCCTCTTTTATGTAACATATAAACCACAAATTATTTTCCTTACATCCATCCCTTTTTCAAGACGTCACATTTTATCAACTGCGAAAAGTAAATAACTGATACCTCATGGTAACCACCTATTGTTAGGAAGATTTTTGATATATGGAACCTCTACACAAAAGTTCAACAATAATCGTGTTCTTCAATACTTAGTCAAACTGAACCATGGAGCTTCCTTGAAAAGCCTCAACTACTACCGTCATTGTCTAGTTCGACAAACATAGTTCAAAAGAATTATCATACTCCACCATAAGGAGTATACCCACAATATGCACCTTGCGTCAATGCCAATCAATGCCCGTGACACACCTTTTCATCCAAGCCAATTTCCATGTCACACCTTGTATCTCTACCAATGCTTATGTTGCAACTTGCATCCAAGCCAATGCTCATGTCACACCCTACATCAAAGTTAGTCACCGCCTTTATGCTTTTGTGGATCTACTATCAATTAATATCCTTCACTGTGACGTCCCAAACACACCATTAGGATATTCTACTTCTCATCTCAAATGAGATCATTCTCTTAACATCTACAGAGATATTATCAACACCTATCTCAGGGCCAAACTCAACACCCGAGTCCATATCTCCACTTTTATCCTAATCGAGTACATGAACTTCTAGGGTTCCTGATCAACATATATCGCCCTCATCACAGTTCCATCATATTTTATTCTCCTTCAACTCATCTACTTTATATTTGCGCGGTACCTTTGACGCACATTGTCTAGCCATCACGCCGTCACCCTCTACAACCATTATTTTGCGCCTAGATTAAGAGTCATCTACCAATTGGCTCTGATACCAATTGTTGGTATAGTAAGAGTGATCGTTCCCAAGTGTTGGCCACACATAATCAAATAAAGTTGATAAAACAAATAGAAGAGAAGAAACAAGAGAATTTAGTAACATTATTTAGTCAATTGTGTCTACATCTCCGAGAGCGATGAGCAACTATGAAGATATTATTAAAGAATAAGGATTAGAAGCTCTAGCACACCCATAGTGTAACACCCCGAATATTACTTCATAAAATAGTATAATTAATCTCTTGGAAAAATGGGAAAATCTTTTTCCTCTTTTATGTAACATATAAACCACAAATTATTTTCCTTACATCCATCCCTTTTTCAAGACGTCACATTTTATCAACTGCGAAAAGTAAATAACTGATACCTCATGGTAACCACCTATTGTTAGGAAGATTTTTGATATATGGAACCTCTACACAAAAGTTCAACAATAATCGTGTTCTTCAATACTTAGTCAAACTGAACCATGGAGCTTCCTTGAAAAGCCTCAACTACTACCGTCATTGTCTAGTTCGACAAACATAGTTCAAAAGAATTATCATACTCCACCATAAGGAGTATACCCACAATATGCACCTTGCGTCAATGCCAATCAATGCCCGTGACACACCTTTTCATCCAAGCCAATTTCCATGTCACACCTTGTATCTCTACCAATGCTTATGTTGCAACTTGCATCCAAGCCAATGCTCATGTCACACCCTACATCAAAGTTAGTCACCGCCTTTATGCTTTTGTGGATCTACTATCAATTAATATCCTTCACTGTGACGTCCCAAACACACCATTAGGATATTCTACTTCTCATCTCAAATGAGATCATTCTCTTAACATCTACAGAGATATTATCAACACCTATCTCAGGGCCAAACTCAACACCCGAGTCCATATCTCCACTTTTATCCTAATCGAGTACATGAACTTCTAGGGTTCCTGATCAACATATATCGCCCTCATCACAGTTCCATCATATTTTATTCTCCTTCAACTCATCTACTTTATATTTGCGCGGTACCTTTGACGCACATTGTCTAGCCATCACGCCGTCACCCTCTACAACCATTATTTTGCGCCTAGATTAAGAGTCATCTACCAATTGGCTCTGATACCAATTGTTGGTATAGTAAGAGTGATCGTTCCCAAGTGTTGGCCACACATAATCAAATAAAGTTGATAAAACAAATAGAAGAGAAGAAACAAGAGAATTTAGTAACATTATTTAGTCAATTGTGTCTACATCTCCGAGAGCGATGAGCAACTATGAAGATATTATTAAAGAATAAGGATTAGAAGCTCTAGCACACCCATAGTGTAACACCCCGAATATTACTTCATAAAATAGTATAATTAATCTCTTGGAAAAATGGGAAAATCTTTTTCCTCTTTTATGTAACATATAAACCACAAATTATTTTCCTTACATCCATCCCTTTTTCAAGACGTCACATTTTATCAACTGCGAAAAGTAAATAACTGATACCTCATGGTAACCACCTATTGTTAGGAAGATTTTTGATATATGGAACCTCTACACAAAAGTTCAACAATAATCGTGTTCTTCAATACTTAGTCAAACTGAACCATGGAGCTTCCTTGAAAAGCCTCAACTACTACCGTCATTGTCTAGTTCGACAAACATAGTTCAAAAGAATTATCATACTCCACCATAAGGAGTATACCCACAATATGCACCTTGCGTCAATGCCAATCAATGCCCGTGACACACCTTTTCATCCAAGCCAATTTCCATGTCACACCTTGTATCTCTACCAATGCTTATGTTGCAACTTGCATCCAAGCCAATGCTCATGTCACACCCTACATCAAAGTTAGTCACCGCCTTTATGCTTTTGTGGATCTACTATCAATTAATATCCTTCACTGTGACGTCCCAAACACACCATTAGGATATTCTACTTCTCATCTCAAATGAGATCATTCTCTTAACATCTACAGAGATATTATCAACACCTATCTCAGGGCCAAACTCAACACCCGAGTCCATATCTCCACTTTTATCCTAATCGAGTACATGAACTTCTAGGGTTCCTGATCAACATATATCGCCCTCATCACAGTTCCATCATATTTTATTCTCCTTCAACTCATCTACTTTATATTTGCGCGGTACCTTTGACGCACATTGTCTAGCCATCACGCCGTCACCCTCTACAACCATTATTTTGCGCCTAGATTAAGAGTCATCTACCAATTGGCTCTGATACCAATTGTTGGTATAGTAAGAGTGATCGTTCCCAAGTGTTGGCCACACATAATCAAATAAAGTTGATAAAACAAATAGAAGAGAAGAAACAAGAGAATTTAGTAACATTATTTAGTCAATTGTGTCTACATCTCCGAGAGCGATGAGCAACTATGAAGATATTATTAAAGAATAAGGATTAGAAGCTCTAGCACACCCATAGTGTAACACCCCGAATATTACTTCATAAAATAGTATAATTAATCTCTTGGAAAAATGGGAAAATCTTTTTCCTCTTTTATGTAACATATAAACCACAAATTATTTTCCTTACATCCATCCCTTTTTCAAGACGTCACATTTTATCAACTGCGAAAAGTAAATAACTGATACCTCATGGTAACCACCTATTGTTAGGAAGATTTTTGATATATGGAACCTCTACACAAAAGTTCAACAATAATCGTGTTCTTCAATACTTAGTCAAACTGAACCATGGAGCTTCCTTGAAAAGCCTCAACTACTACCGTCATTGTCTAGTTCGACAAACATAGTTCAAAAGAATTATCATACTCCACCATAAGGAGTATACCCACAATATGCACCTTGCGTCAATGCCAATCAATGCCCGTGACACACCTTTTCATCCAAGCCAATTTCCATGTCACACCTTGTATCTCTACCAATGCTTATGTTGCAACTTGCATCCAAGCCAATGCTCATGTCACACCCTACATCAAAGTTAGTCACCGCCTTTATGCTTTTGTGGATCTACTATCAATTAATATCCTTCACTGTGACGTCCCAAACACACCATTAGGATATTCTACTTCTCATCTCAAATGAGATCATTCTCTTAACATCTACAGAGATATTATCAACACCTATCTCAGGGCCAAACTCAACACCCGAGTCCATATCTCCACTTTTATCCTAATCGAGTACATGAACTTCTAGGGTTCCTGATCAACATATATCGCCCTCATCACAGTTCCATCATATTTTATTCTCCTTCAACTCATCTACTTTATATTTGCGCGGTACCTTTGACGCACATTGTCTAGCCATCACGCCGTCACCCTCTACAACCATTATTTTGCGCCTAGATTAAGAGTCATCTACCAATTGGCTCTGATACCAATTGTTGGTATAGTAAGAGTGATCGTTCCCAAGTGTTGGCCACACATAATCAAATAAAGTTGATAAAACAAATAGAAGAGAAGAAACAAGAGAATTTAGTAACATTATTTAGTCAATTGTGTCTACATCTCCGAGAGCGATGAGCAACTATGAAGATATTATTAAAGAATAAGGATTAGAAGCTCTAGCACACCCATAGTGTAACACCCCGAATATTACTTCATAAAATAGTATAATTAATCTCTTGGAAAAATGGGAAAATCTTTTTCCTCTTTTATGTAACATATAAACCACAAATTATTTTCCTTACATCCATCCCTTTTTCAAGACGTCACATTTTATCAACTGCGAAAAGTAAATAACTGATACCTCATGGTAACCACCTATTGTTAGGAAGATTTTTGATATATGGAACCTCTACACAAAAGTTCAACAATAATCGTGTTCTTCAATACTTAGTCAAACTGAACCATGGAGCTTCCTTGAAAAGCCTCAACTACTACCGTCATTGTCTAGTTCGACAAACATAGTTCAAAAGAATTATCATACTCCACCATAAGGAGTATACCCACAATATGCACCTTGCGTCAATGCCAATCAATGCCCGTGACACACCTTTTCATCCAAGCCAATTTCCATGTCACACCTTGTATCTCTACCAATGCTTATGTTGCAACTTGCATCCAAGCCAATGCTCATGTCACACCCTACATCAAAGTTAGTCACCGCCTTTATGCTTTTGTGGATCTACTATCAATTAATATCCTTCACTGTGACGTCCCAAACACACCATTAGGATATTCTACTTCTCATCTCAAATGAGATCATTCTCTTAACATCTACAGAGATATTATCAACACCTATCTCAGGGCCAAACTCAACACCCGAGTCCATATCTCCACTTTTATCCTAATCGAGTACATGAACTTCTAGGGTTCCTGATCAACATATATCGCCCTCATCACAGTTCCATCATATTTTATTCTCCTTCAACTCATCTACTTTATATTTGCGCGGTACCTTTGACGCACATTGTCTAGCCATCACGCCGTCACCCTCTACAACCATTATTTTGCGCCTAGATTAAGAGTCATCTACCAATTGGCTCTGATACCAATTGTTGGTATAGTAAGAGTGATCGTTCCCAAGTGTTGGCCACACATAATCAAATAAAGTTGATAAAACAAATAGAAGAGAAGAAACAAGAGAATTTAGTAACATTATTTAGTCAATTGTGTCTACATCTCCGAGAGCGATGAGCAACTATGAAGATATTATTAAAGAATAAGGATTAGAAGCTCTAGCACACCCATAGTGTAACACCCCGAATATTACTTCATAAAATAGTATAATTAATCTCTTGGAAAAATGGGAAAATCTTTTTCCTCTTTTATGTAACATATAAACCACAAATTATTTTCCTTACATCCATCCCTTTTTCAAGACGTCACATTTTATCAACTGCGAAAAGTAAATAACTGATACCTCATGGTAACCACCTATTGTTAGGAAGATTTTTGATATATGGAACCTCTACACAAAAGTTCAACAATAATCGTGTTCTTCAATACTTAGTCAAACTGAACCATGGAGCTTCCTTGAAAAGCCTCAACTACTACCGTCATTGTCTAGTTCGACAAACATAGTTCAAAAGAATTATCATACTCCACCATAAGGAGTATACCCACAATATGCACCTTGCGTCAATGCCAATCAATGCCCGTGACACACCTTTTCATCCAAGCCAATTTCCATGTCACACCTTGTATCTCTACCAATGCTTATGTTGCAACTTGCATCCAAGCCAATGCTCATGTCACACCCTACATCAAAGTTAGTCACCGCCTTTATGCTTTTGTGGATCTACTATCAATTAATATCCTTCACTGTGACGTCCCAAACACACCATTAGGATATTCTACTTCTCATCTCAAATGAGATCATTCTCTTAACATCTACAGAGATATTATCAACACCTATCTCAGGGCCAAACTCAACACCCGAGTCCATATCTCCACTTTTATCCTAATCGAGTACATGAACTTCTAGGGTTCCTGATCAACATATATCGCCCTCATCACAGTTCCATCATATTTTATTCTCCTTCAACTCATCTACTTTATATTTGCGCGGTACCTTTGACGCACATTGTCTAGCCATCACGCCGTCACCCTCTACAACCATTATTTTGCGCCTAGATTAAGAGTCATCTACCAATTGGCTCTGATACCAATTGTTGGTATAGTAAGAGTGATCGTTCCCAAGTGTTGGCCACACATAATCAAATAAAGTTGATAAAACAAATAGAAGAGAAGAAACAAGAGAATTTAGTAACATTATTTAGTCAATTGTGTCTACATCTCCGAGAGCGATGAGCAACTATGAAGATATTATTAAAGAATAAGGATTAGAAGCTCTAGCACACCCATAGTGTAACACCCCGAATATTACTTCATAAAATAGTATAATTAATCTCTTGGAAAAATGGGAAAATCTTTTTCCTCTTTTATGTAACATATAAACCACAAATTATTTTCCTTACATCCATCCCTTTTTCAAGACGTCACATTTTATCAACTGCGAAAAGTAAATAACTGATACCTCATGGTAACCACCTATTGTTAGGAAGATTTTTGATATATGGAACCTCTACACAAAAGTTCAACAATAATCGTGTTCTTCAATACTTAGTCAAACTGAACCATGGAGCTTCCTTGAAAAGCCTCAACTACTACCGTCATTGTCTAGTTCGACAAACATAGTTCAAAAGAATTATCATACTCCACCATAAGGAGTATACCCACAATATGCACCTTGCGTCAATGCCAATCAATGCCCGTGACACACCTTTTCATCCAAGCCAATTTCCATGTCACACCTTGTATCTCTACCAATGCTTATGTTGCAACTTGCATCCAAGCCAATGCTCATGTCACACCCTACATCAAAGTTAGTCACCGCCTTTATGCTTTTGTGGATCTACTATCAATTAATATCCTTCACTGTGACGTCCCAAACACACCATTAGGATATTCTACTTCTCATCTCAAATGAGATCATTCTCTTAACATCTACAGAGATATTATCAACACCTATCTCAGGGCCAAACTCAACACCCGAGTCCATATCTCCACTTTTATCCTAATCGAGTACATGAACTTCTAGGGTTCCTGATCAACATATATCGCCCTCATCACAGTTCCATCATATTTTATTCTCCTTCAACTCATCTACTTTATATTTGCGCGGTACCTTTGACGCACATTGTCTAGCCATCACGCCGTCACCCTCTACAACCATTATTTTGCGCCTAGATTAAGAGTCATCTACCAATTGGCTCTGATACCAATTGTTGGTATAGTAAGAGTGATCGTTCCCAAGTGTTGGCCACACATAATCAAATAAAGTTGATAAAACAAATAGAAGAGAAGAAACAAGAGAATTTAGTAACATTATTTAGTCAATTGTGTCTACATCTCCGAGAGCGATGAGCAACTATGAAGATATTATTAAAGAATAAGGATTAGAAGCTCTAGCACACCCATAGTGTAACACCCCGAATATTACTTCATAAAATAGTATAATTAATCTCTTGGAAAAATGGGAAAATCTTTTTCCTCTTTTATGTAACATATAAACCACAAATTATTTTCCTTACATCCATCCCTTTTTCAAGACGTCACATTTTATCAACTGCGAAAAGTAAATAACTGATACCTCATGGTAACCACCTATTGTTAGGAAGATTTTTGATATATGGAACCTCTACACAAAAGTTCAACAATAATCGTGTTCTTCAATACTTAGTCAAACTGAACCATGGAGCTTCCTTGAAAAGCCTCAACTACTACCGTCATTGTCTAGTTCGACAAACATAGTTCAAAAGAATTATCATACTCCACCATAAGGAGTATACCCACAATATGCACCTTGCGTCAATGCCAATCAATGCCCGTGACACACCTTTTCATCCAAGCCAATTTCCATGTCACACCTTGTATCTCTACCAATGCTTATGTTGCAACTTGCATCCAAGCCAATGCTCATGTCACACCCTACATCAAAGTTAGTCACCGCCTTTATGCTTTTGTGGATCTACTATCAATTAATATCCTTCACTGTGACGTCCCAAACACACCATTAGGATATTCTACTTCTCATCTCAAATGAGATCATTCTCTTAACATCTACAGAGATATTATCAACACCTATCTCAGGGCCAAACTCAACACCCGAGTCCATATCTCCACTTTTATCCTAATCGAGTACATGAACTTCTAGGGTTCCTGATCAACATATATCGCCCTCATCACAGTTCCATCATATTTTATTCTCCTTCAACTCATCTACTTTATATTTGCGCGGTACCTTTGACGCACATTGTCTAGCCATCACGCCGTCACCCTCTACAACCATTATTTTGCGCCTAGATTAAGAGTCATCTACCAATTGGCTCTGATACCAATTGTTGGTATAGTAAGAGTGATCGTTCCCAAGTGTTGGCCACACATAATCAAATAAAGTTGATAAAACAAATAGAAGAGAAGAAACAAGAGAATTTAGTAACATTATTTAGTCAATTGTGTCTACATCTCCGAGAGCGATGAGCAACTATGAAGATATTATTAAAGAATAAGGATTAGAAGCTCTAGCACACCCATAGTGTAACACCCCGAATATTACTTCATAAAATAGTATAATTAATCTCTTGGAAAAATGGGAAAATCTTTTTCCTCTTTTATGTAACATATAAACCACAAATTATTTTCCTTACATCCATCCCTTTTTCAAGACGTCACATTTTATCAACTGCGAAAAGTAAATAACTGATACCTCATGGTAACCACCTATTGTTAGGAAGATTTTTGATATATGGAACCTCTACACAAAAGTTCAACAATAATCGTGTTCTTCAATACTTAGTCAAACTGAACCATGGAGCTTCCTTGAAAAGCCTCAACTACTACCGTCATTGTCTAGTTCGACAAACATAGTTCAAAAGAATTATCATACTCCACCATAAGGAGTATACCCACAATATGCACCTTGCGTCAATGCCAATCAATGCCCGTGACACACCTTTTCATCCAAGCCAATTTCCATGTCACACCTTGTATCTCTACCAATGCTTATGTTGCAACTTGCATCCAAGCCAATGCTCATGTCACACCCTACATCAAAGTTAGTCACCGCCTTTATGCTTTTGTGGATCTACTATCAATTAATATCCTTCACTGTGACGTCCCAAACACACCATTAGGATATTCTACTTCTCATCTCAAATGAGATCATTCTCTTAACATCTACAGAGATATTATCAACACCTATCTCAGGGCCAAACTCAACACCCGAGTCCATATCTCCACTTTTATCCTAATCGAGTACATGAACTTCTAGGGTTCCTGATCAACATATATCGCCCTCATCACAGTTCCATCATATTTTATTCTCCTTCAACTCATCTACTTTATATTTGCGCGGTACCTTTGACGCACATTGTCTAGCCATCACGCCGTCACCCTCTACAACCATTATTTTGCGCCTAGATTAAGAGTCATCTACCAATTGGCTCTGATACCAATTGTTGGTATAGTAAGAGTGATCGTTCCCAAGTGTTGGCCACACATAATCAAATAAAGTTGATAAAACAAATAGAAGAGAAGAAACAAGAGAATTTAGTAACATTATTTAGTCAATTGTGTCTACATCTCCGAGAGCGATGAGCAACTATGAAGATATTATTAAAGAATAAGGATTAGAAGCTCTAGCACACCCATAGTGTAACACCCCGAATATTACTTCATAAAATAGTATAATTAATCTCTTGGAAAAATGGGAAAATCTTTTTCCTCTTTTATGTAACATATAAACCACAAATTATTTTCCTTACATCCATCCCTTTTTCAAGACGTCACATTTTATCAACTGCGAAAAGTAAATAACTGATACCTCATGGTAACCACCTATTGTTAGGAAGATTTTTGATATATGGAACCTCTACACAAAAGTTCAACAATAATCGTGTTCTTCAATACTTAGTCAAACTGAACCATGGAGCTTCCTTGAAAAGCCTCAACTACTACCGTCATTGTCTAGTTCGACAAACATAGTTCAAAAGAATTATCATACTCCACCATAAGGAGTATACCCACAATATGCACCTTGCGTCAATGCCAATCAATGCCCGTGACACACCTTTTCATCCAAGCCAATTTCCATGTCACACCTTGTATCTCTACCAATGCTTATGTTGCAACTTGCATCCAAGCCAATGCTCATGTCACACCCTACATCAAAGTTAGTCACCGCCTTTATGCTTTTGTGGATCTACTATCAATTAATATCCTTCACTGTGACGTCCCAAACACACCATTAGGATATTCTACTTCTCATCTCAAATGAGATCATTCTCTTAACATCTACAGAGATATTATCAACACCTATCTCAGGGCCAAACTCAACACCCGAGTCCATATCTCCACTTTTATCCTAATCGAGTACATGAACTTCTAGGGTTCCTGATCAACATATATCGCCCTCATCACAGTTCCATCATATTTTATTCTCCTTCAACTCATCTACTTTATATTTGCGCGGTACCTTTGACGCACATTGTCTAGCCATCACGCCGTCACCCTCTACAACCATTATTTTGCGCCTAGATTAAGAGTCATCTACCAATTGGCTCTGATACCAATTGTTGGTATAGTAAGAGTGATCGTTCCCAAGTGTTGGCCACACATAATCAAATAAAGTTGATAAAACAAATAGAAGAGAAGAAACAAGAGAATTTAGTAACATTATTTAGTCAATTGTGTCTACATCTCCGAGAGCGATGAGCAACTATGAAGATATTATTAAAGAATAAGGATTAGAAGCTCTAGCACACCCATAGTGTAACACCCCGAATATTACTTCATAAAATAGTATAATTAATCTCTTGGAAAAATGGGAAAATCTTTTTCCTCTTTTATGTAACATATAAACCACAAATTATTTTCCTTACATCCATCCCTTTTTCAAGACGTCACATTTTATCAACTGCGAAAAGTAAATAACTGATACCTCATGGTAACCACCTATTGTTAGGAAGATTTTTGATATATGGAACCTCTACACAAAAGTTCAACAATAATCGTGTTCTTCAATACTTAGTCAAACTGAACCATGGAGCTTCCTTGAAAAGCCTCAACTACTACCGTCATTGTCTAGTTCGACAAACATAGTTCAAAAGAATTATCATACTCCACCATAAGGAGTATACCCACAATATGCACCTTGCGTCAATGCCAATCAATGCCCGTGACACACCTTTTCATCCAAGCCAATTTCCATGTCACACCTTGTATCTCTACCAATGCTTATGTTGCAACTTGCATCCAAGCCAATGCTCATGTCACACCCTACATCAAAGTTAGTCACCGCCTTTATGCTTTTGTGGATCTACTATCAATTAATATCCTTCACTGTGACGTCCCAAACACACCATTAGGATATTCTACTTCTCATCTCAAATGAGATCATTCTCTTAACATCTACAGAGATATTATCAACACCTATCTCAGGGCCAAACTCAACACCCGAGTCCATATCTCCACTTTTATCCTAATCGAGTACATGAACTTCTAGGGTTCCTGATCAACATATATCGCCCTCATCACAGTTCCATCATATTTTATTCTCCTTCAACTCATCTACTTTATATTTGCGCGGTACCTTTGACGCACATTGTCTAGCCATCACGCCGTCACCCTCTACAACCATTATTTTGCGCCTAGATTAAGAGTCATCTACCAATTGGCTCTGATACCAATTGTTGGTATAGTAAGAGTGATCGTTCCCAAGTGTTGGCCACACATAATCAAATAAAGTTGATAAAACAAATAGAAGAGAAGAAACAAGAGAATTTAGTAACATTATTTAGTCAATTGTGTCTACATCTCCGAGAGCGATGAGCAACTATGAAGATATTATTAAAGAATAAGGATTAGAAGCTCTAGCACACCCATAGTGTAACACCCCGAATATTACTTCATAAAATAGTATAATTAATCTCTTGGAAAAATGGGAAAATCTTTTTCCTCTTTTATGTAACATATAAACCACAAATTATTTTCCTTACATCCATCCCTTTTTCAAGACGTCACATTTTATCAACTGCGAAAAGTAAATAACTGATACCTCATGGTAACCACCTATTGTTAGGAAGATTTTTGATATATGGAACCTCTACACAAAAGTTCAACAATAATCGTGTTCTTCAATACTTAGTCAAACTGAACCATGGAGCTTCCTTGAAAAGCCTCAACTACTACCGTCATTGTCTAGTTCGACAAACATAGTTCAAAAGAATTATCATACTCCACCATAAGGAGTATACCCACAATATGCACCTTGCGTCAATGCCAATCAATGCCCGTGACACACCTTTTCATCCAAGCCAATTTCCATGTCACACCTTGTATCTCTACCAATGCTTATGTTGCAACTTGCATCCAAGCCAATGCTCATGTCACACCCTACATCAAAGTTAGTCACCGCCTTTATGCTTTTGTGGATCTACTATCAATTAATATCCTTCACTGTGACGTCCCAAACACACCATTAGGATATTCTACTTCTCATCTCAAATGAGATCATTCTCTTAACATCTACAGAGATATTATCAACACCTATCTCAGGGCCAAACTCAACACCCGAGTCCATATCTCCACTTTTATCCTAATCGAGTACATGAACTTCTAGGGTTCCTGATCAACATATATCGCCCTCATCACAGTTCCATCATATTTTATTCTCCTTCAACTCATCTACTTTATATTTGCGCGGTACCTTTGACGCACATTGTCTAGCCATCACGCCGTCACCCTCTACAACCATTATTTTGCGCCTAGATTAAGAGTCATCTACCAATTGGCTCTGATACCAATTGTTGGTATAGTAAGAGTGATCGTTCCCAAGTGTTGGCCACACATAATCAAATAAAGTTGATAAAACAAATAGAAGAGAAGAAACAAGAGAATTTAGTAACATTATTTAGTCAATTGTGTCTACATCTCCGAGAGCGATGAGCAACTATGAAGATATTATTAAAGAATAAGGATTAGAAGCTCTAGCACACCCATAGTGTAACACCCCGAATATTACTTCATAAAATAGTATAATTAATCTCTTGGAAAAATGGGAAAATCTTTTTCCTCTTTTATGTAACATATAAACCACAAATTATTTTCCTTACATCCATCCCTTTTTCAAGACGTCACATTTTATCAACTGCGAAAAGTAAATAACTGATACCTCATGGTAACCACCTATTGTTAGGAAGATTTTTGATATATGGAACCTCTACACAAAAGTTCAACAATAATCGTGTTCTTCAATACTTAGTCAAACTGAACCATGGAGCTTCCTTGAAAAGCCTCAACTACTACCGTCATTGTCTAGTTCGACAAACATAGTTCAAAAGAATTATCATACTCCACCATAAGGAGTATACCCACAATATGCACCTTGCGTCAATGCCAATCAATGCCCGTGACACACCTTTTCATCCAAGCCAATTTCCATGTCACACCTTGTATCTCTACCAATGCTTATGTTGCAACTTGCATCCAAGCCAATGCTCATGTCACACCCTACATCAAAGTTAGTCACCGCCTTTATGCTTTTGTGGATCTACTATCAATTAATATCCTTCACTGTGACGTCCCAAACACACCATTAGGATATTCTACTTCTCATCTCAAATGAGATCATTCTCTTAACATCTACAGAGATATTATCAACACCTATCTCAGGGCCAAACTCAACACCCGAGTCCATATCTCCACTTTTATCCTAATCGAGTACATGAACTTCTAGGGTTCCTGATCAACATATATCGCCCTCATCACAGTTCCATCATATTTTATTCTCCTTCAACTCATCTACTTTATATTTGCGCGGTACCTTTGACGCACATTGTCTAGCCATCACGCCGTCACCCTCTACAACCATTATTTTGCGCCTAGATTAAGAGTCATCTACCAATTGGCTCTGATACCAATTGTTGGTATAGTAAGAGTGATCGTTCCCAAGTGTTGGCCACACATAATCAAATAAAGTTGATAAAACAAATAGAAGAGAAGAAACAAGAGAATTTAGTAACATTATTTAGTCAATTGTGTCTACATCTCCGAGAGCGATGAGCAACTATGAAGATATTATTAAAGAATAAGGATTAGAAGCTCTAGCACACCCATAGTGTAACACCCCGAATATTACTTCATAAAATAGTATAATTAATCTCTTGGAAAAATGGGAAAATCTTTTTCCTCTTTTATGTAACATATAAACCACAAATTATTTTCCTTACATCCATCCCTTTTTCAAGACGTCACATTTTATCAACTGCGAAAAGTAAATAACTGATACCTCATGGTAACCACCTATTGTTAGGAAGATTTTTGATATATGGAACCTCTACACAAAAGTTCAACAATAATCGTGTTCTTCAATACTTAGTCAAACTGAACCATGGAGCTTCCTTGAAAAGCCTCAACTACTACCGTCATTGTCTAGTTCGACAAACATAGTTCAAAAGAATTATCATACTCCACCATAAGGAGTATACCCACAATATGCACCTTGCGTCAATGCCAATCAATGCCCGTGACACACCTTTTCATCCAAGCCAATTTCCATGTCACACCTTGTATCTCTACCAATGCTTATGTTGCAACTTGCATCCAAGCCAATGCTCATGTCACACCCTACATCAAAGTTAGTCACCGCCTTTATGCTTTTGTGGATCTACTATCAATTAATATCCTTCACTGTGACGTCCCAAACACACCATTAGGATATTCTACTTCTCATCTCAAATGAGATCATTCTCTTAACATCTACAGAGATATTATCAACACCTATCTCAGGGCCAAACTCAACACCCGAGTCCATATCTCCACTTTTATCCTAATCGAGTACATGAACTTCTAGGGTTCCTGATCAACATATATCGCCCTCATCACAGTTCCATCATATTTTATTCTCCTTCAACTCATCTACTTTATATTTGCGCGGTACCTTTGACGCACATTGTCTAGCCATCACGCCGTCACCCTCTACAACCATTATTTTGCGCCTAGATTAAGAGTCATCTACCAATTGGCTCTGATACCAATTGTTGGTATAGTAAGAGTGATCGTTCCCAAGTGTTGGCCACACATAATCAAATAAAGTTGATAAAACAAATAGAAGAGAAGAAACAAGAGAATTTAGTAACATTATTTAGTCAATTGTGTCTACATCTCCGAGAGCGATGAGCAACTATGAAGATATTATTAAAGAATAAGGATTAGAAGCTCTAGCACACCCATAGTGTAACACCCCGAATATTACTTCATAAAATAGTATAATTAATCTCTTGGAAAAATGGGAAAATCTTTTTCCTCTTTTATGTAACATATAAACCACAAATTATTTTCCTTACATCCATCCCTTTTTCAAGACGTCACATTTTATCAACTGCGAAAAGTAAATAACTGATACCTCATGGTAACCACCTATTGTTAGGAAGATTTTTGATATATGGAACCTCTACACAAAAGTTCAACAATAATCGTGTTCTTCAATACTTAGTCAAACTGAACCATGGAGCTTCCTTGAAAAGCCTCAACTACTACCGTCATTGTCTAGTTCGACAAACATAGTTCAAAAGAATTATCATACTCCACCATAAGGAGTATACCCACAATATGCACCTTGCGTCAATGCCAATCAATGCCCGTGACACACCTTTTCATCCAAGCCAATTTCCATGTCACACCTTGTATCTCTACCAATGCTTATGTTGCAACTTGCATCCAAGCCAATGCTCATGTCACACCCTACATCAAAGTTAGTCACCGCCTTTATGCTTTTGTGGATCTACTATCAATTAATATCCTTCACTGTGACGTCCCAAACACACCATTAGGATATTCTACTTCTCATCTCAAATGAGATCATTCTCTTAACATCTACAGAGATATTATCAACACCTATCTCAGGGCCAAACTCAACACCCGAGTCCATATCTCCACTTTTATCCTAATCGAGTACATAAGAGGTTTGGTCGACACCACTCTCTTCATCCGTAGATCAAATAATCATGTCTTACTTGTAAAAATATATGTTGATGATATTATCTTCGGATCTACTAATGACATCCTTTGTAAGGAGTTCTCTAAGTTGATGCACCTAGAGTTTGAGATGTCGATGATGGGAGAGTTGACCTTCTTTCTTGGACTTCAAATAAAACAAATGGAAAACGGCATCTTCATCCATCAGTCGAAGTATTGCAAGGAACTACTAAAGAAGTTTGACATGCAGCAATGCAAGGATGCATCTACACCTATGGCATCTACATGTTATCTAAACAAAGATGAAAAAGGAAAAACGATTGAGGTAACCAAATATCGTGGGATAATCGGTCCTTATTATACTTAACTGCTAGCCGCCCCGATATCATGTTTAGCGTTTGTATGTGTGCTAGGTTTCAAGCTTTGCCAAAAGAATCACATTTTATTGCTGTAAAACGTATCATGGGATATCTAAAAGGATCAATAAATATGGGATAATGGTATCCTAGGGATGCCTCCTTATCCTTGGGATTATGGTATCTTAGCTTTCCCTTAATCCTTCTTGTAAACCTTCATCACGGTTCAGCTCTAATTGCAATGGACAAAGGACGTGGAAAAAGAATCACAACAACCGTGATACGTCCACCGCGTGCTCCAAGAGTCGTGCCTTCTCAACCAGCAAGGGAGGACCATGGGGACCCATATTATCCACTAATTCTACAAGAAACAAGGCTGCAGAAATTTCAGGGAGGAAAACCTACATACATTCGGTTTGCTAATGTGGATTGGCTTGTGGAACAAAACTTCGACTTCCCGATTGGTTTGCAAGCTCAAGGGGTTGTCCCCTTCTTGGAACTGAAAGGTAAGATTTACCCTCCTCTAGTTAGGGAGTTTTACTCGAATTTTAGATATAAAAATGGGAAATATTGGTCGATGATAGCTGGAAATTTGTTCTAAATTACTGAAGAAATCTTTATGAATGAGGGTGGATTAGCTGCTTCTAGTGCTAGTTTGAGTGATTGTGGCTGGGCAAACGACCACTCCTTCGATATTGTTGAAATGTATAAGTTGTGCCTGCGTAGACCACAACTCTATGTACAAGGCGAATTGACTTAAGTTGGATCTCTGTCGGTAGAAAATAGGCTCCTGCACTACTTGATTGCCTACATTTTAATTCAGAGAAACACAAATCATGCACAACCTACCTTGAATGACTTGACGTTTATGTTTGCTGTGAAGGAGAACATCATAATAAATTGGTCTGACGAAATTCTGAAGGTCATGTATAGCGTCTCCACCTCTCAATCAAAACTGCTTCCTTATAGTATCTTTATGTCCGGAGTGATTGATTATCTACATATTGACATCTCGGATACTATTGTGATGGACTGCACAGACAAAGATCACTTGATTAGTGAGAGTTTAATTCACAAAATGGGCATCTATAAGTATGGCAACACTTGGCATTATCAAGAAGACTACAAGAATGTGAACCTTGACTCTTCCGGTGAAAATGATCAAGACATTAATCAAGAGCCTTTTGCTGCAACTCAGGGGGAGCATTCAGGACACGCATCACAGGAATCCGTGTTTGGACAAGCTTATATGGATGCTATGGAACAACGTTTGAATAATTGGATAGATATTCATTTTCAGTCGCTTAAGGATTCGCATCATACGGATTTGGAGCATTTTGAGGAGCGTCAAAATGAGTACATTGACAACCATTATCAGTCCTTGCGGAACTTCATTCAAACTACTTCTGATTCTCAGACCAGAAGAATGTGTGTTGAGCTCAACAGGTTGAATGTCTTAATCAAGGGTGGTTGTAGCTCGTCAACTCCTGACAACCAGAGTCCTCCATCTTATCCATAGATAGGAAGCCTGAGAACCTCAGATTATCCTTTCCTAGCTAATGGACACTGTTGATCATGTTTCCTCTTGAAAATTTTATCTTTTCTTAGCATTGCTATTTCATTTCATTTTGGATTGTAAGTAACTCTAATCTACTGTTGCACTACTGTTTTACATGTTAAATTTTTCGACTTATTACGTTCATGCTTGATTTTTAATTATGTTACATATAGCCTTTATGTTATTTATAATGGATCTTGATCATGAATGGTATATGTGACAATGTTGAATGATCGTGCCTGCTGCAAAATCCTCAAATTTATCAAATGCATAATAATTCCATGCTTAATTTGCTTATGCATAACCCTTTCATGCCATTCAAACTATTCTGCTGCTATCTGGTGTACATTTAATCGATTAACTACACTACTTAATCGATTAAATGTAGTAAAAATAAAAATTGTGCATTTGTTCCAGCTTCTTCCAGTTGATTAATTAGTTATCTACCCAGGTTTAACTGATTACTATAGTCTGTTAATAACCCTGATAACTCTCCTAACCTTTGACAAATTGAATATTCTTATCTTTTTGATAATGTCAAAAGGGGAAGAAAGGTTGCTTGTTGCGTTACATACATTTTGGCGGTTGTATAAAGCATTTTGCAGGTTGTTTCTATTCAGCTTCCGTACATACTTTTGCTTATGAAACAGAGAAGCAATGCGCTTTAACTTTGGTATTCGAAAAACAACCTTTAACAAAAATTCTGCAAA